>NC_051136.1:3749360-4049360 GCF_014839805.1 Manduca sexta
AAAATTTTAAGTTTATGAATGGGTTATACAACCCTTATATTTTTTTTTATATACAACCAATATTTTGATTTTTTGATTTATGTTTTGCAACTATATTAACATTTATTGCTGTATTCAGTATGCTATTGTTATTGTAGGTATAATATTGTACTATTGTATTATGTTTAACTATCGGTATTAAAATTTGTCCTATTTTTACCCCCAAAATATTTTTAAAAGGGGGGGAGTGGTGTAACGGCCATATTGCTTTGTAAGCGTAATGTATACGGAGTGTAGTCGGTCGGGAGAGAGTGTAACGTGGAGTCAGGTACTGTGTACACGCGTATAAATAATTATGTAAAATGTGTTTCCTGTAATAAACTTTTATTCACATATAATTATATTATTGTGGGACACTCACATACTCCCTATAAAAGGTTACCCCCCTCACAAGTAAGTCTGCATTCAGATCAAAATAGCACACATCACCATAATCGATTATAGGAAGGATTAAGGTTTGCACCAGCAGGGTCTTGGTCTTGGGCGGGAGAAAGTTCTTCAGACGGTAAAGAGCACGAAGGGTACCGGTGACTCTCTGACAGACTGACGTTACCTGGGGCCTCCAGCTCAGGGTAGAATCGATATGCAGACCGAGATCTCGAACACTAGAGCTCCAAGGAATGATTGTACCGTTGAATCTAACGGGTGGAATGATCGTATTATCCACCTTGCTGATCATCCTGGAACTACCTACAATAATGGCCTGACATTTCACAGGGTTCACGGATAAACCGAAATTGTCGGACCAGGTTTTAATCTTAACTAAGTCCCTGTTCACCCTGTCACCAGCCGCGGATACGCTATCGACTCCATCCTGAGAATATATTTGCAAGTCATCGGCATACAGGTGGTACGCACACTGTAGTTCTTGAGTTAAGAGATTGATAAATATTGAAAACAACAATGGGGAGAGTATGCCGCCTTGAGGGACTCCAGAGTTTATATGGCACCAACTGGACGAGGAATCGCCAAGTCGCACCAACTGCTGGCGTTCCTGAAGATAAGACGAGAACCAATCCAGAGCCGAAGGAGAGATCAAGAGGTGGGAGAGGATGGCTAGAAGGATGTCGTGGCTGACGGTACCAAAGGCGTTCGAGAAGTCAACCAAGGCCAATACAGTGACCTTGGTGTCCTCCATGCCCGCCCTAATATCGCCAGTCACTTTAAGTAGCGCAGTTGTAGTGCTGTGACCATGTCTGAAACCGGATTGCAGTGGGCACAACAGGTTGTTCAGGGGCACAAACTCAGACAATTGTTTATGTGCACAAGCCTCAAGCACTTTGGAGAGGAAAGGAAGAATGGATATAGGACGGAAATCTTTCGCATGGGAAGGGTTAGGAATTTTCGGAAGAGGAATCACAATGGCTTTCCGCCACAGAGATGGGAATATGCCAGAGGAAAGGGAGCCATTAATAATGTCCGAAATGGCTGGGAGTAGGTGATCCAGGATAGTGATTATCATACGACGACTGCTGAACACACACTGAAGTATAAAATAAAAATACATAAATAAGGACAGTTTGGAATACTTTAGAATTAATTTAGTCACATTTGTAGCGGGCAAGGCTTACTACGCAAGCAAAGCTGCGGGCAACACCTAGTATAATATAATTTACGGGGTCCCAAGTTAAGAAAAACAGTAATATACATGTAAACCTAAATGCGAAGTTAATTCTTATTCTCCTTTTGTATAATGAGGGGTCTTTTCAACCAATGACCTTTTCTCATTTATGGAATTTGAACGTAATAATTGTCTTCAAATTGTTTTTTGTTCATTTTAGTCTCTTAGTACGAAACGGTTCGTTATTGAATCGTCGTTTTCATAATTAATGTTATAAAATTGTCATTTTCTTATGAGAAATTAATGTGTATGATTTAGAATTTACTTGAAATGTTGTTTATATCAATTCCGCTTATGTTAATAATGTATATTCCAGTAGGTCGGCATAGAAGTAAGCTAATCACTTGATGCTAGTTAATATCCACCATTCGGGGTAGTCTGGTGCATTGCTGACTTTTTAGCACGGAATTTGTGCCTCAGGTAATCTCGCGTTTTGATTCTAGATACTATATTTCTAGTTTTCTATCATATATTTTTAATGATTTCTTATGTTTACGCGAATATTAGACATTTAAATAAAACTATTAACCCGCGATAAAATGCGTAAATATTTTTATTTCAACCTATTCTTAATTTATAATTCTTTTATTGAAGGTATTACAAGTGGACTTCACTCATGGTAAGTGAAGAGGTGCCCAGAAAAATGTCAACCGGCAAGCGATAAATATTCCCGGACGGTAGGCAGAGTAATGCCGGCCTGCTTTATGCTTCTATTAATTATAATTATTATTGGTCCGCTTGAAGAATCCCAATTTGTAGGAAGAATGGAACACTTATGCTGGCAAACTTATCGCCAGCAATTTTAAATATTATAAATTTATTAATATATTTGTTACGTATATTTCTTTGGACATGAGAAGGTTCTAAGAAGCTACAGCTTCTAACAGGTATTCTACATTGTACAATATAGGCATAGCATTGTATATTAATGAGTCATAGCTCTCCACGCATGTACAGCATGATGTTTTTGTACGAAAGGCTTGTTGATATTGAACTAAAATCCAATTAAAGCATTATCCGTGTTGACGATGTTTTTGTTTCGTAAACAACGTATTGGGCCCTATGAAATCGTGGGCTCCTTGTTATTTTCACGGCAGAGTAACCGGCTGGATTCCATTAATGTGTACTAACGACCGGACGCACTTCGGATTGGGGTTTAAAAGGGTTGAGTGGTTTTGTACAATCGTACTGATAAAAGGGGATGGATGTTAAAGCTTTTAGCGATTTAAAAGATGTCCCGGCGGCTGAATTAATTTTAGCGCCAATGAATTAATTGCAGCGATAGTACATTCGATTGGGTTCAAACAAAAAGGTTTTCGGTTGCGTGAGTTTACGTCGGATGTTGGTTCTTGACAGGCGTAGTTTTTGAAAGCTCAATAGAATATTGTTTGCTCGGCTGTATTTTTGTTTAGTACGGTATATATTCGGGGATAGTGGAGTGTGTTTTGAGTGGAGTGGACTTTGATAGGCAGCAACTGGTACGCTGTCACATCAATTTTTCGAATATCCAGCGATAGAAGTGAATTTCATCAAAGGTACGGTATATTTATTACGTTGTAGTGAACCGAAACAGAATTGATCGTTTTTTTTAAATGAGTATGAAACAATTATACACTTTTTTTTGCGATGTTTTCTGACCACGGGAACGTAAGTAAATCTGTGCAAAAAATATTCGTGTCCTACAATTATCATTTAACCGAATAATAAGTCTGTGAATTAGTAAATTTTGATTTTTTTAAATGAAAGTATGTTCATCAAAATCAATATTTTTCATTAAAGAATACACGTTACTATTTATTTGAGATTGAGTTTCTTTTAATAATGAGGCAGTAGGCGAGACTTATATTAAATGACAAAGTTACTGCCCTACTTGTACTTAATAATAATAATAATACTTCAATAATAATTCTATAAACATACATGAATACAACTATAAGTCTAAACCAGTTGAATTGAAAAATATTTTCATAAAACGAACATAAAATAAAGAAGCGTCTGAAACGGTTATGCGTAAAATGAAGAATAAACCGCGCTCGGGCCAGATTCACCTCAAGCAACTCGTTTGTTATGATTTCGCAAACTGCGCGCCCGGTGCGCTCCCGTGGGAAACATTCTAAACAAAACTAAAAACTAACTTATGAATATTCGCTTTTCTAGTATTAGTATATAAGCTCGCCTGGTGTCAATCGCGTTGGGGCATGCGCGCTGGGTGTTTTAGCGCGGGCTAGGGTGCACTCCTCAGTAATTGGCCGAGCGTCGACCGTCTCGCACCGAAACGTGCCGGCTGTCGACTGATACTCGACCCGGCGTATCGAGTACGCGGTTACCTGTCAAATCGCTCGATGTTTGGGACACCCTGTATATACAATGAAACTAAGTTTATGTGTGATCTGTTTGTAAATATTTGTAGTTGTTGTGAACTTTAATGAATTAAAATAGTTATAAAACTTTTTATAACTGTGTTTCGTGTTGTGGATTTTTTGTGAGTGTTTAACGATAAAACTTGTGTTATGTACGTTGTTCTTGAAGACATTGATAACTTTTAACTGTGTCTAGAAATATTGGTAAGTAATTTAAAAAACAAAAGGATTTATAATTTTTTTATTATATAAACTTTTAGCTACATTATAGGTTTTAAGTACAAATTTTAAATCCAATAATATGGTAAATCATAATACAATAATTATTGACATGCAGTTGAAAATAAAAACAAGTTACTACAGTTATATACACCATAATTTTATTAAAATTACGGAAGGCATAAAATGATAACTGAATCAGTATAAATCCTATCTTTTTAACTTTTCCTGGAAACTTGTAAAGTTGGCAATATTCGAAACATATTTATGAATAAATTAATTCGTCAATTATAATTTTCGCGAAAGCGAGATTCCTATAATTTTTTAAATTGTATAACATAACATTTAAAGCCAGTATTAATTTTAATTAAGCAAAATTCACTTATAAAAATATTTCCTGAAATATCTTTTCATAAATTTGACTGAATAAATAGACAATTCGGTTGGCAGCGTGGGGGATAAAGAGGTTTTGTGAATACGTATTTCCAGCAAAGATGTATGGTAAACCTTTATTAAGTCTGTTGTAATGTTGGCATAGAAACTCTGTATGAAGATGTAATTTATCTATATTTTTAGTTATTTGTAATTGCAAAGATAATCTAAGAATGTAAGAAGAAGCAGAAACTATTTTATTAATTAAATATTTATAAATTTGATAATTAATTTTATAAAAATTGGATCTATTTTAATAAAAATAAATATATACATTATATGATTAAGTAGATTTGTTACATAAGTAAGGTAATTAGAAAATATGGAGACAGTTTTCTTCAAGGAAATACTTGGAATATTATTTTCATTGATTAAACTATATACTTTTATTACTTTTGAAATGGGTTGAAACCTAACTTCTAATTAATTGAAATTAATATATTATAAGATAGCAGTATAGAAATCTGGCAATTCCTTTTTCTATTTCTTTTTTGTTAAGTACTCCGCAAGGTGACTTCACTGCATCTGGTATCAAATAAAATGAAGCCCAAGAAAAATTACAAATGTCTTACAATATTTAAAAAATACGAGGAAACACTAAACACATTAATTTACACTACATTCAGATTTTTTTGCTTCGCTTCAACTTTTAATAGAATAGTTATATAATAATAATCGTTTATGTATATTGATTTCTAATTGTGAGAGTATTTGATCCCAATATATTCCAAGTATCTACGACAAGGTTCCTCGCAGGCTTTGACTTATAAAGCAAATGAAGTTGACCATTATTGATATGTACTACTAAGCTTAGTTAATGAATAATATCGCTTAAGCCAATATAGGTAATATATGTTATAAGTAAGAGAGACTATATTCTAATAAATATACCATGAAGAGTGTTCACCTCCCGGTAGTCAACGGTGTGGTTGTGCCTCTGGCATTGCTCTAGTCTATGAGCGGCGGATGCTGCTTACCATCAGGCGGACCACTCGCTCACTTACCTATAAAGTGAATAAAAAATACTAAAGATAATATTACGTAGTAGATATAATTAAGCCAGTTTTACCTATACATAGCTGTAACAATCGGGATCATATCTCAGCCTCTGAAAATGAAAATACTATTAGCATAGTCTCTATCTACCCAGACCGATAATCTGCTAAATATCTTTGATATTTTCACGGTAATAAGAAATTCGTCAATACGAAAGCAATACCTTTACGTCCGAACCAAAGCCGTTCCAATTAGCCGGCCCGAAAATACGTAATACTAAACGGTTTTTATCAACAAAGCGTTTTATTCACTCAACGAGTTTCCAAAATTCATTAAGTACGCTCAGAAATCGAATACAGGCCGCTTTGGAACTAATAAACTGACTTTAGCTGCGGATCGGCACTTAATTTGATAGTCGTTCGGTGAATGGCAAAAGCTATTCAGTAATTATATTAACGTTGTACCATTTACAGTTCATTGAAATAATAACAGTGGTTTGTACTTATGTATTTATGTATTTTATATAGATATAATTGGTGGAAACTGAAGGTATATTTATTCAAATAAAAGTATCACTGAGTTCCGATATACTGTCACAAAAATTACCCAAAACCAAACGACTGTCAATGAACTGCTCACTGCCGACTGCCTTGGTCTGTTATACACTCATGTTTTACAAAACGTGTCACAAATACCCACACAAAAATATTTTCATCCTAACATAATATTATTAATTAATATTTGTTTTTTTATTATTTTGAATTTTAAACCTTACTTTCATGCACCTACCATGATTATCTCTGCGCCACCGTAAGGTTGATTAGTAGACAATGCCTACGGCGTTAAATCTGCTTGTATACATTTTAATATGAAGTGCTGAATAAATAAATATTTTCTATTTGTTGGTTAATGTTGGTATTTCGTTGGGTAAGGATTGGCCGTGAAAGAATAGGCTATTCCAGTACTCGTAGCGGCTTTTAGTTGATCAGGGTGAGACTGCGTAGCTTATAGATATACTAGATCACGATACGTCACTCTTGAAATGTATTTGAAATAAATATAATTATTATTGATTTCTTATGTTTACGCGAATTTTTGATATCGAAGTAAAACTAGTCCTCGGATGTTATATTTAATATATTATTAGTTCTCGTATGACCAACACCTTAGTCCGCCCTGTGACAATGAAGACTGTAAAGTCGTCGAAACGTCGGAAGAAAATTATGATATAAACGCAATAAAATCTTAAAAATACATTCATTTAGAATATTCAGTTTTCATTTTATTTCATCCACTTAATTGAGATCTTTACAACACATTTCGCACATGAATGATATTTAAAATATAATTCCGTAATCAAGACCGCAACACCATGATTATTATTGAGAAAAAAAATGGCAGTTTTTTTTATAAATATTAAAAGAGTTGAAGCGGTCAGTATAAACGGGACTTGGTAAATATTTTATTCGTGTCGTCCAGTTCAAAGTACCATTTGTAGCGTTCCAATAGAATATCCGGCAGGGGTTAAAAATACACCAGAAAATCGCTTTTTCCATACATTTCTCAGTAATTGTGTTGGAGTTTTTATGTTGACGTATATATAAATATGTTGTGATATCTGTATTTCATGGATTCGTGTCACAAAAAAAATGTTTTATCAATAATAATATACACATTTTATAGTAGTGACGGTGAATTTTTTGATGAAATTTTATTTGTATTTAACGTTCATAATACTATGGTTGTATAATGCTCGAAAAAAGTTTTTTTTCGGACCTCACATTTGAGGTTATCCCGATATGTGAACATTTCGAGACGAAGGTAATGGTTTGCTGATGGTAGTACATATTTTATCTCCGCCCAGATAGCGACCATTATACACTAGTTGTTAAATTCCGCCATAGCGGCCCACGGAAATGTGTCGTGTTCTGGGATCAGCCTGTATATACCCGGTTTCAACAGACCAGCATAATTGTGTCGACTGCCGAGGGGTAATCATCTTTCGTCAGTCGAAATTCTATTGGACCCCACTTCACTTATCATCAGGTGCAAAAGGACCACTTTGCTATGCACGAAAAAAAAACCATAGCCCATTAATACCTACAAAAATAATCATGAATGTGTTTTCGGACTAGAAGGAAAAGAATAGGAATTGTTCCAACAGAACACGAGTAGAGGAAAACTGTCACCTCACGTTGGTTTCTCTAACTGCTAATTTTGTTAGGAGCAGGCGGGGGTGACTCTTCATTGAAACACAGAATTACATTATCTGTTTATTGTACTCGGCGGTTGTACAGTCAGCAACAGAAGTCGTTGAACATAATTTGTTTCCAATATTTCCTAATCATTATCATATACCATAAGTTACTGATTAATTTAAATACAAAACAACTTGTCATAATTGAACTACAAAAGTAGCTGAACGCCGTCAAACCATTAACTGCTAAACATTACTAGCGACAATTTTTTATGATCTGTAATAAATACAAATGTGGCTGAAATTAGCAAATTCTTCGTTTTATATACAAGTTTTTTTTCCTATTCGTTAAATTGAACCCATCAAGCTTCAAGACATCCATCTTGCGAAGCGCAGCGCACCGCGTTTTTTACTATCAAAACATTGCCGACTAAATACAACAGTCCAGAATATCAATTTAATTGTTATTTTATAACATACCAGCTTTGGCTCGCTACTCCGCCCGCGTAATAAAGTTTTTCAAGGATCAAAGTTCTGCTTTATATTTAACCGGGATAAAAAGTAGCGTATAGCGCTTAAGAGTAATGTAGCTTTCTATTAATGAAATATTTTCAAAATCGGTTAAGTAGTTCCTGAGCTTAGCGCATTCAAACAAACAAACTCTTCAAATTTATATAATAGTATACATTGAAGTTAATAACCAGAATTATAAATTTTTAAGTACCTACGGACAAAACATCATAATATATTAGTAAGTAATATTATAAAATTAATAGGAATAGGTTAGTTACATTTTAAACATCCTATTTTATAGAGGACTGGCCGGTTTAAGGAACAATTAATGTGTAAATTCAAAATTATTCTGGCAGGAGATTCTCTTCGAAGGATTCAACGTAAACGTCAGTTTCTTTTTCATATTTTTTTCAGCCAATCCTTTACCTTTGGATACCATCCATATTGAAATGATAACCTTAATCTATACTTTTCTTTGGTAAGCGATTTATGGTCCGTTTCAATGTTCAGGTGTTTTGTAAATTAGTATCTGTTCATCGACTTTTGTTGCTGACTGTACATAGATACAATGTCGTACACGTCCTTAGCCTAGCGCAACGAATGTTTATATACTAAATATACAGGCCTAGTACACTGGTACACTTGCATACAACTGCTAAAATTTCAATAAACAAAACAAAATCACCCAAAATCATCCAAAAATCATTTTTTTCATTCCATTTCGGATAATAAACGTTTTGGACATGCTTACAAATGACTGATTTTGATTGGTTTATTCTCGTTATCAGATCGAATATCGTTTATTGTAAGCAATTTTAAGACAGTTATATTATTCCGGTTAAACCGGTCCATCTATGTATATAAAATATAAATATGTACACTATAACTTGAACTCTTTATCAATCCTATTAAGAAATAAATTTGACTATAAATAGATATAAATGAATAGATAAATATTAACGTTTCGTTGATAGGTTGCCGCGCTATGTGAACGGAAGATGCTTCAAATGCACACGGAAATTGGTACAAGATCGAAATCTGCTTTTGAATTTCAAATAACGCAAGGAAAATGTATATGAAATTTAGTCTCGTATAAATACAAATCAACAATCGTATACACACAACATCACGCATTTATCCCCGAAGGGGTATGCACAGGCGCAACCAAGGCACCCACTGTTTGCTAAGTGTGTTCCATCCCATTATGTGTGGGGCGAGCCTATCGCCATATCTGGCACAAATTCCAGACTCTGGACTGGTAAGAAAAACCCAAATATCGCTGTGCCTGACCTGGGATTCGAATCCAGGACCTCAGTGCGCTGTCGTACCGCATGTGTGTGTGTGTGTGTGTGTGTGTGTGTTGTATCGTATAAACAGTTACAATTGTACGTAATTTTTATTTCAAGAGGAAGACATTCTTTTGTAGTAGGAATTTACAATATAAACAAAAGTATTTTTTAATTTACTTGGGTTTTTCACTTATGATGCAATTTGTTACAAAAATAATTTAGATACAAATAGATTAAAGTTGTTTTTGATGTAATGCGCAACTCGCTTAAAATAGTGTATTTTTAAATAAATTCATAGATAATGAATAGGTACCCCAAGCAATCAAAATACATACTTTAATTTTAATTCATAAAAATCAAAGATAGATTTTTTATTCAATTTATAAAATTTTGAATATTACCTGTTCTATAGAAACGCGAAACGGTAGTTATCATTATCGCGACGTCACTTTATACTTCAAATATTGGTTAAAATACATTATTTTGGTTTCATTAGCGATTTTTTTACATGGACTTATAATATATTTTATTACTTAATACTTTTAATTTAATAAAATATATTATATTTAAAAAACATCTATAAAATTTAAATATACAGATACAATATTAATTTATACATCAATACGCATTTATCTCAGATATTTGTTATTAAACGCATTCGTGCATCATTTTCGTCGAACTAATCTAATAATAAATATATTTCATAAAAAATAATGTATTTCATGTCGCATCGAAATTTTTAAAGCTCTCGATGTCATAGCACTTTAATTACGGAAGTACCGTGAAGTCAGCTGATCAGGCGCCGTGGGCCCATCGCAAAATCCATCAGAAAAAATCCACAACTGGAATTCCCTTGCGAATTTCGCTCACGTAGTTAAAGCTCCGTCCGGCGTGCCACTCTCAGCTAAATGCGGTTTCGCAATCCCGCACACATTAGGCACCATGCACAAGCAACGCGTAAATAGAACTTCTTGTACTTTAAAAGCGATTAAAATGCAGAGGTAAATGTTTTTTGTTTCCTAAAGTCCTGGGTTCGAATCCCGGATTGGATGAC
Organism: Manduca sexta; assembly: GCF_014839805.1. Classification (NCBI taxonomy): domain Eukaryota; kingdom Metazoa; phylum Arthropoda; class Insecta; order Lepidoptera; family Sphingidae; genus Manduca; species Manduca sexta. Next base: position 3,760,081 of record NC_051136.1, read on the forward strand.
GTACTATTGGATTTTTCTTTTTAGTATTACCGCAGTCTGAAATTTGTTCCCAATATGGGGATAGGCTCGCTTTCTATCGTATAATGGGATGGAACACACTTGGCGAAAGTGTTTACCTTGATTACATCTCTGGTTACCCCTTCGAGGAAAAAGGCGTAATGTGTGTTTTTGTTTCCTTGAAAAATATTTTAAAAACCATTTTACCGTCAATTTTAATTCTATCACCAGTTTGGAAGTTTTAATCTAAAAAGAACAGGCAAGATCTCTGCTATTGTTCTTATCAAAATCGGTTCAAAGGTATTCATTACAGTGCATTTTACAGAAGTCAGGGATTATAAATTAATCCCTACCAACAGAATTTCAAAATTACATTTTTTTTTGGTTAACCCGGGATTCTAACCCAGGATTTTGGCGCTGTTGTCGTGCTCGTACCACGTACGCTTTATAACTACGCCACTGAGACATTCGCCAGGCGACTGGTGAAAATTTCTGAATGGAAACCCGACACAAGATATAAGTACTAATATGCATAAATGCGGTCGCAGATCGTTCTGCAGTCTGTAAATAGTAGTAATAATAATTAGGTTTTATATAAATTACGAATTGGAAGCCGGCAGGAATCGGATTATATGGACCCTACGCCACCGCTCGCCATTGAGGTATTGATCAAAATCATCATCATCAACCACATAAAGTTCACTGCTGAACACAGGTGTTGATTGTTGATGATGAGCCAGTTACTCAACCAGTTCATAATTGAGTAGATCCTGACGCCACTGAGACGTATTATTGTATAAAATAGCTGGTCCCGTTAACCACTAGCTTTCAAAGACAGGGCAATCAAAGGACTCTCGGGTGCCTAAGTCAGCAACATTTAACTCCGTTAGAACATATTTCCATTCATGTATCCAATTATCTATCTCGCGGTTGGAGTTAATCTATGTCAACTTATTTTATTATTCGCCTTCTTCCTGCCAGACGAGCTGCTTTCAGTTCAGCTTCAGACGGCCTATCGAAAGCGGCCTGCATTCAATGTTCCTGCGATTTTTATCAAATTTATAATCGATAGTTAAAAACAACATTTTATTTAACCTTTTTAAACATTAACAATGATTTATATCTCAAAACTTGATACCTATTTATTGTTCAAACTAAACGTCATTGTGCATATTCAACGGCGACGCAATTTGTTTTAAAGTTTCCATGAGTACAACAATGCGCGGTTTCCCTGTTCAAAGTAAGTGAGTCTTCAGAACTGCTGCAAACTTAACGTATTGTTGCCATTTTAGTTCACACTAGCTTTTGCTTGCGATTCTGCTCACAGTTCAATAAAACGTCTGTCACAGCAATAGCTTCACACTCTTTAGCGAAGAATTTTCAGAATTGAATAAGTTTTTTAGGCAATTAATTCCTAAATCTAAAGCCCCAAGTGTTACTTAATATTTTTACTTTGTATTGATTTAAGTCATTTCAGAAAATTTATAAACTAAATTGGAGTGGTGAAAAGAAATACAACGAGCGTACATATCGCGAAGGTTTGCAGTGGACTCGTTCCGGACTAACATAACTATATAGAATAATGAGGGTTTGCATTTACACTTTATGTTATATCATTTTTATACTTTTTATTTGGTTCTAGCATAAAAAAAAATATTATCGTAATATGATTTGAAGGTAATCGCAAAGTTGCCTCTACCACGGTTTTCTGTGAGATAAATATACCATCCTGATCGGGGCTGTTAATTAATGCTCCCACTCTTGACTTATACTCTCCTCAATTTTCCATCAAATCCATCAGCCTAACATCATTAACAACACTTCCAAAATCAATAGAAATCAGAAATAATTGCGCCATTATCACTTGAATAAGCCATTGATTCGTCAGTTTCCGCTACTTTACACACAATGACGTATTATTCTGTCGAAGGTCGGAGACTCGCCCTACATTTGCTGTGCGTGTCCATACAAAATACGAGTGGCGGAGTCGCGACACGCGAACTGCTCGGAACGGTTCTTTTGTTGAAGAATAAGCACTTTCGGACGGTTTTATGGTGCTCGACGTATTTTGACCGACGTCAAATAACGTGAGCTATTCCGCATAGTTAGAGTTGCATTTGAAATGATATGACCTATTCAAGGAGTTTTAGAGTATAGTCCAGTACTTACGAAGAACAAATGACTGATGATGGTAGTGGAATTTTTAGTGGCTGAGATGGGATGGAGGATGCCAACATTTCATCGTCGAAAATGTAAATAAATGTAGCAGTCTTGATTGGTACTGAATTACATGTATGTTCTATATTATCATAATCAATTTTTAAAAGATCATTGTTGTAGTGCTCTGTAAGGTCAAATAAAAAAACAGTGATTATATTATTTACAATAACTAATTACATATTAATGACAAGGCGGCTAATCAAAATAAACACGATAATATAAATTGACCTTAATCGACGCCATTTGACCTTAAGTTATGAGGCCGCTATCAAACAGCAGGCAGCACGGCTAGATGTAATGAATAATGAAATTTTGAACTGAACGACATTATTAGAACCAGTAAATTTCCTCTGAGCTTAGTTAATCATCGCTTAATTGCGTTTAATTAAATACGCCTTAACAAAGGCTACCTGACGGAAGAAAAACTGACTTTATTAATATTAAAAGAAGATCGATTCCCAAAGTGACTAAAGTTAATAATCCTACTATGCAAAAGTTTGTATGGATAGGTTATATTGTATTATCTGTTTTTGTCGCCAATCAACAGTATATATATTTTGCTACGTTTTCTATAAGTTTGAATAAACCATATTTGCAATAAGAGGAATATATAATAAATTCTCTCATTGAGTTTAATTAATATTTTGTCTGTCTGTTTCCATGAATCGAAAAGTGGCTTAGTGACTATATCAATATAATATTTTATGGCGTATTTTTATGACTATTGATTGCTGACAATTAAATGTTTAAAAACCATTATAATTCATTCTTGTAGTCTAAGAATAAATCCAAAATAATGAAATATTAGCGCGAATAATTATAATTATATTGTATAATATTTTTTTATAGTTATTTATCGTTAATAAAAATAAAATATGTGTCAAAACTTTATTTGTTTAAGAATTATATAAAACTTAATGGAATAATTAATACTTTGGTATCCATTTTGAGTTCGTATTCTTATTTATTTTACATAAGGTTGATTTTACATAATATTACGATTCTATCACCGGAGGTTTAGACAGACACGTGCTAGTACGCATAAATTTTGAAAACTTCTTTACTTATCTCATGAAATACGAGACGAAATACTTTATAACATCATTTACCTCGAATTTAATTTGTCAACTCTGTCCATTTTGAAACAAGAATCGTCGTGCTCAGGCACAGAGGCAGATTTGGACCGGACTGAATGATTCCTATATGACACAGAGCGTCAGATTAACACTCACTTTGAGAACTGGAGATTTTAACCACTATTAGTCGTAAAGGGAATTTTGAATATTACTTAAAATGAAAGAGCTATTCTGTACGTAAATTTGTCTACAGGAAATTGGCTCGAATGCCGTAGTTCCACTGGCTTATAGAAAATTCCCTGGGCTTCTCTTAACATGAGATTCAGTATGTCTTTTTGCCGAGGCGTCAAAAAAAAATAGCGTAAAATATAAACTTTTTTTTTTTAAATAGCACTTATGGCACTTCAATACAAAAATGAAACAAACGTAAATGAGATCAAAATACTGCAGTGATGTCTTCTTGTTGCGTTTCATATGAGATATTCAAAAGCCCGAACATAATTACAATCTTTTTCTTTCCGTTAAAGTCGACAACACATAGATAATTCTTTAAGTAATATATTAGTAGCGAAATTAACTCATGATACCGTACATTTCATGTAGTTATTAAGTACATTATTAACTTGTTTAATATTCTACTGTGGTTATATATTGTTATTATTAACTTAATTAGTGTAATTGGTTTATCCGTTCTAATTAAAATAAATAAATGTTTATGACCATTGATATATACGTACTACGTACTAGATGTGTCGTTCCGTACACTCATTGTGTTCGACTCAACTGTACTGCAATCCGTACTCCTGACTTTGGTATGATTTTAACATTGACAGATTCAACATAATATAAATACTAAGAACGAGTCTAAGTGTAAACCTGGGTGTGAATAAAATTATTAGTCAAATAAGTAAAATCATTTGTTATTCAAATGAATAAATAGGTTACTACCTTCCCGTTTGATTGTCATTTTAGTTCAGAATTTGAACAAATAGTTTAAATGGACGTTCATGTCTATAGAATATACCTCTATGTTTATGGTCCACTGAGATCATTTAATATTAAGTGACGCGTTTGCTAATTTGCCGTTCTTTTAAAAAGTATGCCAATATGCACAGAACCACGCACAACACCTACTTTCAAATATAATTCAAGTAATGCTTAAATACGTTATACCAAACTAAATAAAGTCTATGTAATTTTTCATTCGTAAATTACATTCGTACTCACCCGTGTAACGTACTGGAATAATTTTATTTATGTTATGTAAAGTATATTTTGTAAAGAATACTGGCTCGTACTGCGGCTTGAGACGCTTAGTACGTCTTTGTGTCGAATGTAAGATGAATTCTACAGTAAAACATGTTTTAAATCGTTCAACTGAATGTTTTTTGCCTTAATATTTTTAGTTTACGTTGTCATTTTAATGATTTTAGCCGACTTCAAAAAAAGGAGGAGGTTATCAGGATTGGTAACCAGTATACACCTGTTATGTTAAATTATATTTTTGTTATTGTGGTTTTTGGAGGCGGGTAATTATTTTTTTTTAAAAAGTCTTTTAATGACTACGATTTAGAAAGTAATACGAGGAATGGTTTGTATATAAACCTAATATTTGCTCGCAGTTGCGCCCGCGTGGAAGAGTTTTCCGGGATAAAACTCCCGCGATATATTTTCCCGGGATACAAAGCAGCCTATGTCCTTCCCAGGGTCTCAAATGTCTCCATACCAAATTTCATCGAAATCTGTTGCGTAGTTTTTGGGAAAGACATAGCTACCTTTTTCGCCTGAAAATTCAGCGGGACTTTTATCCCGGAAAACTTTCACCAGGGAGAAACCGCGAATGCTAGTTATTAAGACGTAAAGTACCTACTTATGACAATCGGCTTACAAATGGAAGATATACTACAAATGACCATACAATAATAGCTAGTGAAATGACAAAGCCTCGGTTTCCTTTCCAAAATTTTCCATACTCCGCCACTATTGCCTACAGTTACTTATACACATTCAAAAATTAATTAACCCGTCTTGAGGTTTATACCACGCATTCAGTCACTATCTAAGTTCCATCCGTAATTACGTTTTAGGGCTTACCGAAGTTGAAACCTTTGACTATGTCTTAACAAATAGTTTCCACGTCTTAATGATGTGGAGTAATACGTGGCGATAGTCTGGGGTTAATTTTGTGTAGCTGCGGGAAAGTTTGCATTGCAGAATAAGTCTTATTAATATAGATTAATAAGACTTATTCTGCAATGCAAACTTTCCCGCTTTGGACTATTACAAAGATCAATATTTCATCGTCAGATTATTTATTTGGTTATTTATGGGCCGTAGCTTGCGTTAAGAGTCACTATTTAGAGTGAAGTAGTGCATTATAAATACTATTTAATATTTTAAAACCGTTTTCGTGAGAAACTTATTTCGTATGACAAAGTATCTAGGGCAAAATGCTTGGTGTCAACAACCCATACTTATTAAGTAAGCAAATCCGAAGGTTGCTTTGCTTTCATTTGGATCAATTTACTTTGCAATATAAATTGGGGCTATATTCTTACCAATAAAACCTTAGCATGCAAATATGAAATTCCGGACCAGGTTCCATCGAAATTATAAGTAAATTGCAACTTTATTTCAGCGGTTATATTACCTTACCTAAACTGTTATAAACGGAAATGAACATTAAATTCACATTATACATCATTTTCTTTTTCCAGAGGAAGGGACAAAAGATCCTTAAATCCAGTCCAAAGCACCGTTTAAAAATAGAACTGTATTGTTCTAATCGTACTTTTAACAAAAATATACTTTATACCACCACATCAAGGCCCAAAACCGAATTCACACATATCGCATTTTTCTTATCAAATTAATAATGAGAAATTATACAGCCGCGACGAGGAGGTGAACGCGAAATGAACTCTACCGTACCGCGATAAGGTTCATTATTGAATGTTGATTATTGTTAAGTATATCATTTTCATTGGACGCTATAGTTTCGAGTACGAGGCAGTTAAGATTGCTCGATAACGCTTTTAATATGAGCCGGAAGCACCGGGCCTCGCCACCAATAGGCCACCAAGGAAAATAGTGCAATTTGTTTTCGATTTTCCTGTGAAAACTCGCTGTAATTACCTTTTACGCAACATTGTACGGAGTCGTTCATGCGAGAAAGTTATTATGGATTTATTTTTATATTTCTTATCGCGGCTCGTAAAGGGTGGAGTCGGATCCGCAGTTGAAAGTCGAAACATCTTTACATATTACACAACAAAATCCCTCGCTGCGTCTCTCTCTTTTTTTATTTCTTTGAATGACGAGAAAAGCTTTTCGTTCTCCTGATAGTAAGCGATACGACCGCCCATAAACAGTAGAAACACCATCCAACACCTTGAATTATAAAGTATTGTTTGGTATTCCACCGCGCTCGCCATCCTGAGACATGTGATTTTAAGTCTCATTATGTCTAATAGTTACACTAGCTACAATGTCCTTTAAACCGATGACTGAACGTGATATACTCAAAACCTATATAGGGGTTTTCAATTAAATTTAGTTTGGGCAAAGTCTGAGACCCCGGGAAGGACATAGGCTACTCATTGTCCTGGGGAAACATGTAGTGGGACTATCATCTAGAAAATCATTCACGCGGGCGGATCCGCGACCAAAAGCTAGTTATGTATATTTTTGCATCAAGAATTTTTGCTATATTATCTACCCAATATTGCCCCTTATTTAGGCTGCAAAGTATGATGTTCTAGGTTAGGTTCTCAGTCAGCGAATTTTATCTGAAAACACAATTTGTTCCTCGTGCATGACTTACTATTTAATTTAAAATCTCATAAATTAGAAATAATATAATACATGAACAAACGTGACGCATAACGTGTGAACTAGTTGTATCTTTGCCTACTCTTTCGGGAATACAGGTGGTCTTCTGTTTTTTCCTATAATGCGTTGGATGATTAAAAAATCTAATAAATATGAGAATAACATTGTTGTATCACCACAAATTATTCTGCATTTAATGTTCAATGAGGTCAGATAACTTGTGGCCTGTGTTATAGATGAATTTATCATAATTGTGAACAAGATGTTAAAGTCTCATTTGAAAGCCACGTTATACGCACACATACATATTCAGGGGACCTACAACAGGATGCTTTTGTTTTCAGTAATTAAATTTCAAAATTAATCATTAAGTATTTTATATTTATATAATCATTAAGTATTTTACTTTTATATTATGATAATTATATATTATTTATTGTCTATGACGTAAATTATAAAAAAAATATTTCAGTATTATATCAGTAGTTGGATAACACTGAAATAATACTGAAACACTCATACTGATACACACACACACATACACTCATTCACTCATACGCGCACACACACACACATAACTACCTCTGACTATCCTTTACCTATTGGCAGGTCTCTCATAAGTGAGAATCCGCCTGGGTAGATCTCACAGCAATGTATATTTCTGCCAAGCAGCAATGTGTAGTCACTCTTGTGTTCCGGTTTGAAGGACGTTGTATCCAGTGTAACTACAGGATATAATGAGACTTAACAAACAAAAAGTCGAATACCAAACAATACTTTGAAATTTAAGGTGTTGGAAATGGATGGTGTTTCTATTGTTTATGAGCGGTCTTATCACTTACCATCAGGCGAACGGCAAGCTCGTCTCGTCATTCAAAGCATTAAAAAATATATAATTTACCCATATTTAAGAACTTGAGTAGGTATTACATTATTGTTATATGAAACAGTATGTCCATTTTGTTTTGTTCCAATGCGCGATAATTAATGTGCAACTGTCATTGTGAATAATTAATGTTATATTTCTTTATTTTAATTGAAAATTTCGTATTCACGATTAATATTTTCTGATCAAAATGCACATCCAGTTCAATGGAGTTTGATATATTATTACGTTTAATGAGCCTCTTGCTTTTGAGCGCATAAAATCATAGTAGCAACTGCTTTAATAACTAAACCTCAGGACAGGTGTTAATTCTTATAACACTCGATAATGACACTTAATGCCCCTACACATAAGAATTAACTTACTTGCTCGTTTGATCCTATGCTATAAAATGCATTATTTAACTCGCAACGATTCAAATATCTTAAACTCTCAACCCTGAACGGGACGGGCCATTAATATCAATAGATTTAAGTCAATATGACTTATGGGAAAAGTCAAACTCCACGTGAAAGGCGTCTTTAAAATGCAAGTTTTCAGGGTATTCTTTACCCACGTCACCAAACTGACGTGACGTCGAATACCCTTTTTTAGGTTCCAACAAAGGGTTAAATATTACATTTTTGGTTGACTGCAGCGTTTTTCATTTACCTGGACGGGACAATGTCCTTTTGTGGAGGTAATTCTGTATTTGCGTGTGGATTTGTAAAGGCTTTTAGTTTTGACGTCACAAAGGGACACTTGCTTTTAATTCGAGCGTCATTTGTATTTTTTTAAATGATTGTCTATGTTGTCTGCATTGACGGCCTTAATTTGAAGCTTAAGGATCAGAAACCGAATTATTTAATATAATACTTTGAAAAAATAATATTTTACTTAAAAAGCATTTGATTTAATAACAGTTAGATCAGATTATTACTTTACGAGATATGAATAAGTCAACAAACCAAAAGCAGAAATTATTAAACAAGAAAAAAGACGACTGTAAAAATACAAATCTCAATAAAATAATAAGACATGTTAAAAGCATTTCATTATTCACGGATGAGTTTTCTTATGAATAGTGCGTTCTGAATATAAATAAGATTTGTACAAAGGCTAAAACAAAAAGAGCAGTTTTAATTAAAACGTCAATTAAAACGACTCTAGTAGATCTTCTAACTTTAATTACCATTAACGGGCGAGGAGAAAGCGCTGCTAACATTCAAGGTGACAGCCTCTGTGGCTTTATGAGACTTATTTATTTCTCAAGATTAAGTGTCAAAGAAAAAAGACATACAGTGCTATACATATATGGCATTATTTTATTTCTTTAATAATAATATCAAAACTATATACTGTCTTACTGCTGGGCACGGGCCTCCTTTACTATTGAAAGGGATAGGCCTTAGTCCACTTCACTTACCCTCCAAGTTCTTGGAGAATTACTCAGATATGCAGGTTTCCTCACGACGTTTTCCTTCACCGTTCAAGAAAAGCAATAATTCACAAAGTATACCTACATAGCTTAAGAAGAGTTAGAGGTGCGTGTTCTTGGGTTTTGAACCTGCCGACATTCGTCTCGGCAGTCCGTTGCATTCCCAACTAGGCTATATATAGCCACTTCATTTTATTTATTCATTGCACTTTATATACAAAGAACATAAAGGCAGGCTTAATGCCGAAAACATTATAAAATTTTGAATTTCTGATAGTCGTCCGTCGACGCTGTATTTGATCTACGCTGTTTTTACTATCAGCTCCGAGTATAGTCACTTTCCCACCTTTTTTTATTGCTGTCGATGGCAGACAAGTTAAAGGCCTACTAGGTAGTAAGTGTTCACTGTCGTCCATGAGCGTCGGCAATGCTAGGGGCATAGCCTTGTCGCTGCCTACCGTGAGAGACTTTCAACTTCATTTAAAGCAGGATAGGTCACAACGCCGAGGTAACACCGTGGGGCGGAGTTTATATTAGAGCGCACAAATTCGTATTAAAAATGATCTCTGGCAACGCAAAGCTCAGAAAAAGTAAACACAAAACTATAAAACCAGTAATCCCCATGCACCAACTGAAATTATCAATAATACCTGCACGTTACTAAATAAGTCAAGCATTAACATCAATATAGCAGAAATTCGTCTCCTAGAAACTATTAAGGCATTCGATCGAGTTAATAATTTCAGCGAACTATCAAAATTCAGTTAACGTTCGCGTCACCGTCGGAAATTGCCGTAAACTCGTCGGTTTGGACACACGGCACCGACGTAAACTTACATCGTATCAGTAACCGAAATTACAATAGCTTTATTAATTTGCATAACCTCGTCGGCTTTAATTTATGTCTTCAAAGTTTTCGAGTTAATAGTTTGTAACCCTTCAAACCGCGAAATAAAATTAGGGAAGTCGTTATTGGGGTGGTAATTGTTCTGAGAAAGGGTTAACTTTAAGTGGTGTTAGCGGCGTATTTGGTGGGTATATTTTTTATAGTAGAATATAAACTTGATCACAATATTTAACTATCAGAATAATAATGTATATTGAAAACTTTTAAGAAATAGGGTTGGAATTGGAAGTCTTATTAAGTTTCTAAGCAATCTCAATTACCAAAGTAAGCGCAACTCTCAATGAGCAAAGCTAACACATTAGGTCTTCTCTGAGAATGGCCTCTTGCGGTTCGAGCCGTAGACATAATTGAATATATTTCGTGTCGTTTTAGATTTTGCAGTCAGGCATTTTGAGACAAGTAATGTGTAATTGAGTGACACTATCTCACCTATAATTTTACAAATTGTTTGATCAAATATTTGATATGAGATTTTTCACAAATACACACGTCGACGTATACAGAAGTGTTATCACGGGCATCTTATAACCCAATCCCGCTGGAGGGTCCTCGGGATCCCGTCTTGTGATTACACTCGATGTCACTTGCATGTATATTTTGAGGCTGTCAGCGTGTAAACGTTTTGAGATTACGCTCTCAAGATGCATGACATTAAATTAAATTTCTTTACTTTAACATAAAATAAAATTTTTAAATCGACGAAATATATTTAAAAATGTTATGAAATAAGGAATTATACTGCCATGCTAAGCTCAGAAGCGGAATCTCAAAAAAAAAACAAAATCTTGATTTTTATGTCGTAAGATATCTTAAAGAAATACCCATCCAATGAACTTACCTACATAACGGTATTTGTTTAGAACTTTTTAAAAAAATTAAGAGAGTTCCTTTATCTCAGTATTACATATAAATCTTTAAAACTATATTTACAAACTTCGATTATCTCGAAATAAGGTTTCCCTTACTTTGAATTGCTAACCGCCGGTGGCTAGGATCTTGAGCTTCGCCATCCGAGGGTGTTTTTTTATATATGTTTTGTTTTCTTATACATATATCTATACACAAATGTGAAAAAGAAAAGCTTTAAAAATTAATAATAATAATATCATGAAAGATATAATCATGTATCAAAAATCATTGTAATCGTACAATGATTTTGTAGTTTGTCTTATAATAATAATTTTGTAGTTTGTCTTATGTTGGTAAGTACAACTTACTAAGTAATTACCTACAAAGTTTGCCTAAAGATACTGGAAAGATGAATGAGGAAAATTCTATTAACTCTTGGGAACCTAGATTTTTGAAACATGAACATCTTTCATTTTATTTTTCGTGTTAGTTTTCCAAAGAAATCTTTTAGTAACAGAGTTGTTTTTAAAGAAATTTAGCAACTGTTTGGATTATTTACGATGGTTTCTTTAAATACAATTTGAACAGAATATTATGCCGAATGCTGATTTTGCTTACTAGTAAAATATTTAGAGTGTTTTGTAATTTTTTAAGCTGATTTGTGTATTAAAATAGCTGCATCCACTGCACCTATTAAAAAATCGGGTATATCTGATCTACAAATCTTAAATAACCTTTGGTACAACATAATATACAACCTCAACCTTTAAGCACTTACTGCAAACCTTAATCTAATAACAACTAAACAAACCAGCAAAAAGATTGAACACTAAACCTAACCAAAATCCTCAACACAAATTAACTCGAACCCCACAAAAAGGAGGAAACTCACGCACTACTAGAAACTTAACTAAATCGTAGTACGAAATACGATTGCGGTGAATGGAAAAAAAACATCGAAACTGGCCATTAAGGTCAAAGGTCACGCACGGGGGACGGTTTCGGCCAAATTCGGTTGCAAGTCGACACCCCAAATTCTATAACTAAAGATCAGGAAACCGCCAGCAAAATTGACTGCGCGACACACTCGGCATCTTTATGGGCAAAGTTGTGCGTATTTTACGTTCCACCTTTGCGTTTGAGAAGTTATCTCCAATGTTTAGGTTTTGAATTGCTAGCATTTGTATGTTTATTGGACGGACAGCCTTGATGGTGTTGTCACTGTGAAATGTGAGCTCTAGGTTTGTGCACCATGCCGAAACAAACGTTAGTAGGATTGTAAAATATTTGATTCGTATGTTCTGGAACTTCCAATAGGGCGATCTTTAGGGGAGGCTGTTTAGCAGTAGACATCCTGCGGCTGATGATGATGTTCTGGAACTAAAGGTCGTTGAAATAAAACTATTTATGGATTTTATCGCGGTTATTTATATTATTTTCTTCCGACGTTTCGAAGACTTTGCAGCCTTTGTGTTCACGGGGCGGATTGAGGTGTTGGTCATCCGCAAGTGAAAGTTACAATAACTACATTACACTATATTTTTACAATTATACAATGTTTTTTAATTTTTTCGCTTCTGACGGTGAGGTCTATGCAAAATGAGCTCACATTGTCTTGAAGTCTGACAGTCCTCAAAACGCCGGGTGAAAATAATAATATAAATAACTGCGGTAAAATCCATAAATAGTTCTATTTCAACATTATAGTGATAATTATTTTAGGTAATCATAAAAATGTCACAGTTACTTTTATAAATCACATTATATTTGCTGGTGGTAGGATATATTTTATGTCCGTCCGGATAGATACCACCGTACACAAGGTGTTAAAACTCGCCATAGTGGTCCACGAATATGTCACGATCCAGGAACAGCCTGTGTATGTCGGGTTCCAACAGGCCGGCATAATAGGGGACCGGACTCATTTTTGTTCTTTATTATTATCAAATATTTACGTTATATAAATTACAACACAGAAAGAATTATTTAAATCCGGTAAAAAATCAACAAGTTATAAGTTTTTTAATTTCGGTAGAAGGGGTAAGTAACAAGAAACAGAAAAGAGGCGCAATACGCACATGTGACGTCATCGGGCATTACGACGCGTGCGAAAGAAAGAGATGAAGCGATATCCCCACTTCGCGCCCACTTCGGCATATAGTAATATTTGAAATATGAATTACTGGCTCATTTTTTAACCAATTTTAATGCAGTTTTCGCAGGAGGGTTTCTTTTTCGTATTATCAACCATTTCATATAGAATAATGTACAAAATCGAACACAGGCCGGTCCCCTATTGTGTTGATTGCTGAGGGGTGCTCATCTTTCATCAATTCACATTCTATTGGACCCCATCCACTTACCATCAGGTGCAGTGGGATTACTTTGGCACGTATGAAAAATACGATATCGAATACATCTTCTTTGAGCCAAACATTTACTAATGTCAAATATCACCAAATATTTTTTATCAAATCAATATATTAACAAAAGTAATATTTGAATATAGTACCTTGTATGAAAATACGTAATTTACAGATACACATCTGATGACAGTTAAATTAAAGAAATATTATCCTAATTTGACCACTGTTGAAAAAAATGGGGCCTTAAAGTAATTCCCGTAATGTCGTGTATAACATACGTGACTATCGGACTTTTTAATTACTTAAATATTTATTATTTATTACGTCAATATTTCAAAAAGAACAATTATGACGCTTATCACTATAATTAACTTATTAAATATTCATGACAGTTTCAAGTGTCTATATTGTTTAAAATCAATATATTACGTCACTATGTCAGACATGCCTTTGAAATTAATGTGGTCGAAGGCTATTATTTTGATGGGAAGCCACACGAAGAAAACTAAAGGAAATTACTCGCAATTATGCGTTATTTCTACGATAGATTCTATTGCAGGGAAAGATATGGAAGGTATACGAATTAGTATAAAGTATTTTTTGTTCAGATTATATCAAAGGTTGTAGTCATAAATCTTGATTTCGCATAACGAGTAATTTATACAGCTAGACTCAAGGTCATTGTAACTGCACATAAACACGCACAAGGACCTTTTATTTGTTTCGTCGTCGTTACGGTTTGTAGAAATATTTAGAAAACCATTTATAAATTTAAATCTTAGTATGCTTTGTCTAGTTATTTCCAAGATTGTTTCATTTATGTCTATGAAGTGACAGATCAGACTTAAACAGAAAAGGGGTTGATTGATTAGGATAAATAATTAACAACAAATAGATCTTAGAAGCACTATAGACAATAGACATCTAAGACACAACACTTGAACAATCTAAGCGAAATCATTTCTGCAACGGTCTTATAAATTATAACTCAGATATTGGAATAAAACTATTCTACCAATTTTATCACAGGTTTTTATATTATTATAATTTTCTCCCGATATTTCGAAGTCTGTGCAGCCTTCGAGTGGACAAAATCTATACATTCTGTAAAACAAAGTCCCCTTTTCTGTCTATCTGTATGTTATCGATTTTGTCAAAATGTACTAAACGGATTTTGATGAAATTTGGTATGGAGATAGTTTAAGAGCCTGGGAAGGTTGTAGGCTATTTTCTATTCCTGGAAAATATACAGTGTCACTTTTATCCCGGCGAAGCCGCGAGCGAATGTTAGTTGAAATATAAGACCCGTGATGAAATCCGTAAAGTAGTTTTATTTCAAACTCTAACATTCGCGTAAACCTACTGAATCATTATAACTCAGACATCAAACTCCAACTCATCAGATGGATCAATAGGTATTGTCCTAAATTCCCTGACAATTGCCATGACATTTTCTCGATTTAAATCATTAATTACCAAACCCGTGGACAATAGCATCACGGAACTAAGCACTGTGTCCTCGTGATGATAAAGTGACGCTCTCGAGTCCGGTCAAACATTGTGAACGTAGTAATGACGTTCCATGTCCCTATTCGTTGGAGGGCCTTCGAGAACCACTTAGAGTACCCTTGACTTTACACGTCTAAGCCCGTGTGCCGAAGAAATTTAATCCGAACAAGAGGTTACGTTTTTGTACGTTTTTCCGTGACTCGCAGTTTTTGTAGGATTTTGGGATGTAATTGTGATTTGGACTTTTTTGCGGTTTAGATAATGCGATGTTGAGTTTGGTGGAAACTGTTTTTCTAGGAGTAAATACGTGTTATTTGTTTTAAATTTTCGTGTGTCTGAGAGAAGTTTGTGGTATGAATGTGGTATGAATGTTTAAAATAACACTTAATAACTACAGAATAGAAATCTATTTATCTTACAGCATAGCAATCGTACTGCTATAAACGCGAAAGTTTTAATGTTCGTTACTCAGTCACGCCAAAACGGCTGAACTGATTTGGATGAAATTTGGTACAGAGCTAAATTATAGTCGGGAAAAGAACATAGGCTTCTTATTATTCTAGAAACGTATAAGGACTTTATTACGGAAAAACTATTTCAAGCGGCTGAAATGGCGAGCAAAAGCTGATATAAACATAAGTCCCGGAATATATTATTATTGTCATGTAATATAGCGTAATTATAGCGTAAGACGTAACGTCTTTCCATTTGTAGAATCATATTTTACCAATAACGGCTTAATGAGGCAGCGGGCTAGCCTTTATCACTTCAGAAAATCGAAATCTTTGACGTACTCTCTTAAAGTATGCTACAGATAGATCGCACGGGTGCAATTAATTTTCTGGGACCAACGCTCGGATATAATAGTAGCTGTATTAATAAATAACAATTATAACAACAATAAGAAAGAAAACAAATAATTTTGATAACAAAATAAATATATTTAATTCATTTATCATCAGCGAATCAAATACATGTTTCTAGACATTACATTCATTTTTACACACACTCCCTCATACCTTTCATCCTCTTCGGTCATGTGTATTCCATCCCAGTAAGTGACAAGGAGCCCATCGTCCTAATGGGTACATATCCCGATATTGAACACATAAACCCAACTCCACTGCCTTACCCAGAATTCGATCCCGACACCTAGCACTAGTCATATCAGACGCAATACAATTACGTCACTAAAGAAAGCGATTCAGCGGCAGCAGCACCAGTTATATTTTATTTATCTGAAATTACGAGAACATTCCATGTTGAAAATGTTCTAACAAACACGAGTCATTGCTAGCGTATTACGTAAATTTTCTCTGTCCGCCCAAGTTCTTTTAACTTACGGTCAGAGAAGAACAATTTTAATTAGACCTTAGTGTCCGGTTCTCGTTCAACTTTGCTTCCAGTTTAGCGCGTTTTTCTTTTTTATCTTTATCTCAAAAACCATTTCATTTGCATGTGTTCGGAAATCAGCCGTTTTGCGAGAGCTCGTGTGAAGTTTTGAATTCATTTTAACATGATTTTTATTCAGAAACGGTGTGCAGAAATGTAATATCGTGTTTTATACGTCTGAGTGAGACATGCATTGATAGTAAATATGTCAATGCAAATAACAAGTTCTATAGTGAACAGAAGGTCAAATTCCTGATCGTTATTTGAGGACATCTGTATCGAAATGCAAAATATTAAGTACAGAGCCAATATCTTTGTAACGATCTAGACAGAATTAATAACACCCTTGTACTAATATAGCTAGGCTTCATGCGTCTCTTACCTCATAATATACTCTAAAATGAACTCTATCAACTCCTTAAATTTTCCAGCGATATAACATTTTATTTTAAAAAGGCAAAATATAAAGGCCAAATTGCCCGGCTGCCATGATTGTTCTGAATGCCCTAAATAAACCGGGGCAGTTGGTAAGTCTTTATATTATCGTAAAATATGCTAAATCCATTTAGGCGCAGTTTTTCTTTACCGCTTAACGGCTCAAAAATATTGCCGGCCGGTACTGGCCCGTTTATGGGAATTTTAATAATGGCCCCGCGTAACATTGCTACGTGTTACCTAATAAAGTTTCGGCTCGGGGATTTTGCACGGACTCAAAAATGTTCCGAATAACGCTCTCGTTTCATGACGGTGTAAATATTAAGAGATTTTTGGGTATATTTTGTATTAACCGTTTAGTATTCTCGTAACCTTATCTGGTTTAGAACTGGGTATATTATTATGATATTGTAGTATAATTTGTTTTCTTAACAACACACACACACACATCACGTATTTTTCTCCAAAGGGGTATGTAGAGACGCAATCAGGGCACCCACTTTTCGCCGTGTGTTCCGTCCCATGATGTAATAGGTTGCGAGCGTATCGCTATCTAGGGCACAAATTTCCCAGTCCGGACTGATACTGAGTAGAAAAACCCAAATATCACTTTGCCTAACTTGAGATTCGAACCCAAGACCTCAGGGTGTTACTGTACCGCACATGCAGTACAGCTACGCAACCGAGGCTGTATAGTATTATATTAATAATAATAATAATAATAATATCAGCCCTGTATTATATACTTGCCCACTGCTGAGCACGGGCCTCCTCTACTACTGAGAGGGATTAGGCCTTCGTCCACCACGCAGGCCTAGTGCGGATTGATAGACTTCACACACCTTCGAAATTTCTATAGAGAACTTCTCAGATGAGCAGGTTTCCTCACGATGTTTTCCTTCACCGTTAAAGCGAACGATAAATTCACAAAGAATATACACATGATTTTAGAAAAGTCAGAGGTGTGTGCCCTTGGGATTTGAACCTGCGGACATTCGTCTCGGCAGTCCGTTCCACACCCAACTAGGCTATCGCCGCGTTATTATATTATTATGGTATAATAAGAATGAGTATAGATCTAAACGTTTAACCACGCAATGATTCCGCCAATGTGTATTACGCGAATATATATTTGGAAGTTACTGATATTTCTTTATCTTTGGTACATATATCACCGAAGAACCTAGAGGCGTTTCATCTTTCCATTAGATTACTATTAGCCATTGTTGTGAATTATCTTTGTTATATTTTCCTTATAAAAATATTGTATGGTAAAAGTATCGATTTTCAATAATAAATAATGTATCATTTTGATAAATAATATACCTAAATAGGTTTGTATAGAGATTTGAATGACAAGAAGTAAACGAAGAAACCCTTGAACTGAACCTCCTCTACTCTTCTTAATGTCGATTCCATACCTTTTGGTATGGGCGGTGGAGAAGTGGAGTAATTTTCACATTAGATGACCCACTTGTTCATTTATGGGTTTAAACTAAATAAAAAGGATATCCATATGGGTCAAAAATTGTCAGCTCTGAAAAAACAAAGGCACACATTTTAACCTTGAATGATTCATCATCATCAATAGCCTGTTGCAGTCCACTGCTGGACAAAGGCGACTTGCAAGGTACGCCAAAGAACCCGGTCTGCTTGGTTTATGCATCCAGTCGCTGCCAAATGTCCAGTCGAATGATTCATGCTTAATCGTAATAAAAACACTATAAAATGATTTATTAGTGTAGAACAAATTTTATTTCAGTGCAGATTTTATCATATAGTTCGAGATTCATCAACAAATGAACGTGATGGATGGCAGCGATTCAAAATGAAATTCGTTAGCTAATTGCACTGGCATAAAGATTATTTTTAGGAAATAATGTCATATTTTTTTTTAAATATACTGGCATATCTTTTTTTAAATATACTGGCGTAAAGAACGTTTTTTGAAAATACCGCCAAATAGATTAGGTTTTAGAAAATACTCGCTTAAAAATTGTTTTATGAAAATACTGTCATAAAGAACATTTTTTGAAATTACCGCCATGTTGATTATTTTTTAGAAAATACTGGCATAAAGATTATTTATAATAACATAATAAGCTGGTTATTTTTCCCCGAAATTCGTCCCTAACGCCGAAGTTTAACACCGGGGGCCACGCTCGCATCATCAATTTTTTCTTTTTTTATTACACCCACGTCGGCAGGCGGATGTTTCAAGGCGTTTCAGCCGTTCTGTTTCTTATTCTTTTATTAATAAAAGTTTATGCTTCGCTTATGGTTCGCGCGATTTTACATTATGTTTTGTGTATATTTCGGGTTATTTCGTAATAATGCGCTTTAGTGTTCATATTTTTATTTATATACTTCAGTTATTATAGATATTACTAGCTTTTGCCCGCGGCTCCGCCCGCGTTATAAAGTTTTTCAGGCTAAAGTTTTCCGTTATAAAAGTAGTAGTTTCCCGGGAGCCTATGTTCTTCCCAGGGTCTTAAACTGTTCCATACCAAATTTCATCTTAATACGTTGGGTTACAAAAAATAGGGGTTGGTGATAGAAGGGTATAAATTTAGGGTTGAATGTATTTTTTAATGCGATATAATAAAAAAATAAAAAAATAAAAATTTGTATAGAATTATAAAAAAAATGTTAAGAGTGGACAACCCTTAACACTTAGGGGTATGAAAAATAGATGTTAGCCGATTCTCAAACCTACTGAATATGCATGCAAAATTTGGTTAAAATCGGTAAAGCCGTTTCGGAGGAGTACGGAGACAAACATTGTGACACGAGAATTTCATATATTAGACTAGTATAGTCTCTGATTTTAAAAATAAATAAAACATATTTATGTATGTAGTTAATAACGGACAATCTTTTTTTATGTTTGACTAAACAGATTTATATTAAATATATGCGATGACGATTTGAGCAGTTATAGGACTGAATCCTAGTAGATGTGAATACAAATTGTGTACATAATAATAGGCCGGCATAATTGTGTCGACTATCAAGGGGTAATCATCTCTTGTAATTCGACATTCTATTGGACCTCACTACACTTGGTGCAGTGGGTTCGCTTTATCGTTAAAGTATAAAAAAATACGACATACATAGTATTTACCTTGACTAGTCAGTGAATTTATATAAGATTTAATATCAAGTCATGGTGTTCACTACTTAAGGTCTAAAGTGGATACAGTATTTTTTAAATGGTTATAGTATCAAGACGGAATATGCCTGTGCCCCTGCATAGTATTTACCTTGACTAGTCAGTGCATTTATATAAGATTTAATATCAAGTCATGGTGTTCACTACTTAAGGTCTAAAGTGGATACAGTATTTTTTAAATGGTTATAGTATCAAGACGGAATATGCCTGTGTCCCTGCATAGTATTTACCTTGACTAGTCAGTGCATTTATATAAGATTTAATATCAAGTCATGGTGTTCACTACTTAAGGTCTAAAGTGGATACAGTATTTTTTAAATAGTTATAGTATCAAGACGGAATATGCCTGTATCCCTGCATAGTATTTACCTTGACTAGTCAGTGAATTTATATAAGATTTAATATCAAGTCATGGTGTTCACTACTTAAGGTCTAAAGTGGATACAGTATTTTTTAAATGGTTATAGTATCAAGACGGAATATGCCTGTGTCCCTGCATAGTATTTACCTTGACTAGTCAGTGCATTTATATAAGATTTAATATCAAGTCATGGTGTTCACTACTTAAGGTCTAAAGTGGATACAGTATTTTTTAAATGGTTATAGTATCAAGACGGAATATGCCTGTGCCCCTGCATAGTATTTACCTTGACTAGTCAGTGCATTTATATAAGATTTAATATCAAGTCATGGTGTTCACTACTTAAGGTCTAAAGTGGATACAGTATTTTTTAAATGGTTATAGTATCAAGACGGAATATGCCTGTGTCCCTGCATAGTATTTACCTTGACTAGTCAGTGCATTTATATAAGATTTAATATCAAGTCATGGTGTTCACTACTTAAGGTCTAAAGTGGATACAGTATTTTTTAAATAGTTATAGTATCAAGACGGAATATGCCTGTATCCCTGCATAGTATTTACCTTGACTAGTCAGTGAATTTATATAAGATTTAATATCAAGTCATGGTGTTCACTACTTAAGGTCTAAAGTGGATACAGTATTTTTTAAATGGTTATAGTATCAAGACGGAATATGCCTGTGTCCCTGCATAGTATTTACCTTGACTAGTCAGTGCATTTATATAAGATTTAATATCAAGTCATGGTGTTCACTACTTAAGGTCTAAAGTGGATACAGTATTTTTTAAATGGTTATAGTATCAAGACGGAATATGCCTGTGTCCCTGCATAGTATTTACCTTGACTAGTCAGTGCATTTATATAAGATTTAATATCAAGTCATGGTGTTCACTACTTAAGGTCTAAAGTGGATACAGTATTTTTTAAATGGTTATAGTATCAAGACAGAATATGCCTGTGTCCCTGCGAAAATTGTTCGTGCGGAGATCATACGGTAGATAGGAAAACGTTGGACGAGGTTTGTGTTAGCATAAGAATGGTAAAAAGTTTTATAATTGCATAGACGACTAGAACGAAGTACAACAAAACAAAATGTAATGTTCGAGAAGTTCGGGAATACATGGCAATATATCGTCGTTGTAGGTGGAGAACTAAATAACTCGGATTTTGGCCATTTTGGACTTTCATCACTTTCGTGTTGCCCAAAACATGGCGCATATTTTGGCTTAACAAGCATTTCATTATCTTATCCCGTTTCGAAATTATAGCTTTTTTATGTTAAAAGTGGAGGAATAAATATATTTAAATAATATATATTTTGTTGTAGAAAAAGTAAATAACTAAATAATAAAATCAATAAACTGCGACTCATAATCTGTTCAACAGTAAAGAAATTAAATAAAATGAGTTGTTTAATTCTTCCTCGAGTCTATTGTTTGTAAACAAAATTAATCAAGTGTGAAGAAGAACTAAACAACTTGATTTGTTTAATTTAGACATTGAAAATCCTAATGGTATTCACTTTAATAAACTGTATAATTGTAATTATTTAACCTTATAATTACTTTACCATATGGTTTCTAGTGTGGCAAAACTAAATAACTATACGAGTTATTTAGTTTATTTCAGCAAACTTACAAAACATTATAGGCTCGCCCCCTATCACATCATGGGACGGAACATACTTGGCGAAAAGTGGGTGCCCTAGTTGCGCCTCTGCATACCCCTTCGGGGATAAAATGCGTGATGTTATGTTATGTACAAAACATTGTCGTGGCAGAATTAAATAAGAAGTTTTTATTTTTTTACATTTTTATTCTTCAGGTCAGAGTTTTTTTTGTTAATGCATAATATAATAGAAATAAGATAAATAGATAATAAGACCCAAGATATATAAAAATACCGAAATTAAAATTATTTATAGTTTTTTAGTAATGCTTAAAAATAACGACAAAAAACAGTTAATCGCGTTTATCTCGAAACTAGAAATTTTGAGTTATTTAGTTCTACAGCGACGATATATAAGTTTATATATAAACTTAATATTTGCTATTTTACGACGTGTAAGTAAAGATTTTTATAAATATGACTACGTTGGTCGTACGAATGAAATTGTGAGCATCAATTGTCACTATGTGTATAGAAAGTGATTGTAAAAATATAATAATAATAATATCAGCCCTGTGTTATATTGCCCCAAGTTGAGGCAATGAGATGACTTCGGTCATCTGTATATTTCTGTTGCATTTATACCTATCGGTACTAAGTTTCGACTTTAGTTCTAATTAGTAGTTCTTGTAATTAAAATGAAAACGTAGTTATCTAAAATATTTTCTATCACTACGTTTGTATTTAGATATTTAATGCAATTATATTAATGTAAAATTTTGAATTTTGGTCGGTATAATTAAAATCAGTGTCAATGTATCGAATACTGTCTTTAAATTGTGAACATTCTTTAAAAATTATGAAATATATAGGGCGAAATATACTTCAAATGTAGATGTAAATATATTCTCTGTTTAGTATTCCTACGGATAAATCTGAAATGATAAACCGATCTACACTGTGACACAAAGCAGATGCACCCTGCCAATCCTTTCTTGGAATAGGACGTGATAATTCCACCATTTCGGGTAAATACGAGCAAAAGTATTCAAAACGAGAAGCAGACACAATTTACTATGTTAGCATTATCCGCTTTCCCCCAACGGTAATAAAGCTTTTTTTCCAACAACCCACAATATGAGATTGTATCTTTTTGAATATATTTTTCTAGAATGCCATAGAATAAATAAGTAGTGCCAACTAGATGGTGTATGAATTTGAATGCAAAGCGTTTGAGTATGAAAAAAAAATTAAGAGTGGCCGGTATGATTTCAATAAACAAGGAATGCGTATCATTGAGTAATTTTAAATTTGGAATAAATTATTATTCCCATCATACATGTCATATTCAATTAGGTGTTGTGTGTATAAGTAAGTATAAGAATCCCGTCGGTAAATTGCTGTGGCAAACATAAATTCTCTGGAAACAATTACTCTCACTATATAAGTTAATACTTAATAATTTATACACATTTCACAAAGCAACCTTACCAAGAGGTAACCGTCATCGTATCTTCATAGAATAGAAAGTTTTATAAAAAAACATAGGCATCGGATGGCCGGATTTAATAGAATATTTATTACCATGCCATTTTGCGGTTACTCGATACCAGTTTACTGCATTAACAACATTTAAATAATTAAACCCGGAAAATTATTTTAAACTACACGAACGCCAAATTACTGCAACATCATTTGGAATGCTTAAATGCTTTAAATTAACAAAATATCAGGTTGCAATAAAACAAATTAACAATTAAAAAGGGCTTTAGTGGTGAAGTATTTAACATTATTGCTAATAGAAAAGTCGAGCGATGTGCCCATTTATTTTAAGTAGACAGGATTGTTTAATTGTAAGTGATGAGTTCACATTTTTTATAAATTAAATCGCGATTATTAGTTGGCAGTCTATTCCTTATTTCATTGCCTTCCCTATTTTCGCTCCCTTCTCCCTCACACACTCACGCCTACCCTATCTGTCGCACGCGCCCCGCGCAGAGCCATCTGCGCGGACGCCATATTATTAACATCACTATTCGCCGCCGCCGCAGCCATTGCTTTGGCTGTGGAAAAATACGCAAAAATACGCATGAACTGTTCATAACGCTCGCTTTAAAAGCAAATAACTCATTTGAGACCGAACGCTTGTGCATGTACTGTTGGTGACGTGATTTGGAGTGTTTTTCAAGCCCTTTTCGCGTGCGCGTCGTGATCGACAGCGACGCCATCGCCGGGACCGCGTGCGCCGCCTGATGAAGCATCGTACAGGTAAGGCGTGCACTTCCTTGAACCTCCGAATTCCTTATACGGCTGCCAATTAACGCCCGCAACGAACCAGCCCCTCCGAAGGGGACCCAAAATACAGTCCACAAACGCCTGGGTTTGCCTGGCCCAACGCCCCCGGTCTTGGGACTCGGCCGGGACGATCCGTCCCAATAATTCCCCGCTTTTATTATTCTGTTAGTGTTAGTTTTTTCGCTTCGCCGCACCCGCCCCCTTTGGAGGCCCATATACGTGGCGTCTCTAGTAAGTTTGGTTCAAAAAGGCGTGATTATTAATCGTTAATTACTAATTAGTTATGTCGGCCTCCAATGAGCTATAAATTTTTTATCTATATTTTAGCAAGAACAGTTTTGGGTTTTCTAACCTTGAAAATATTATTTAAGCAAAATAATACTCATACATCAACTTCTTTGACCAATCTTTCATTGTACAAGCAGTCCGATATGAAAATATCCTGTAGTTAAAGATAAAAAGAGTGAAATCTTTAACCCCTTTACAAAATTATTAAAAACCCACTACCTCTCCAATACATAATGCAAAATACCACCATATTAATTAATAACTATATATTAGTACTTATATCTTTATATTAATATAATTTAGTGTTTATTTAGTATTTCCTTTTTGTTTCTTTCTTCTTGTTGTACACCGCTGTCAATATTTCCCTACAAAGATTGCCTGGAATAAGAATAAGACCGCCCATTTTACACCATAGATTTAAGAAAATGTATCAATCTTGTTTATATGTTTGTAACAGCGGTTACAATAAACAGTATCTGTATTTGTATAAACGCCTCCAGTCAAACAAAATGACTTCTGGCGACTGGTAAAATTCAGCCTTATAGACTTTCCGACTTTGCTTAACCGCTATTCTAGAACAATTAAAGACGGCTTACACTAACCTCGACAACTCCATTCACCCAAACTTCAAAATAGAATTTAAATGCTGGCCGTATCATACCTCGGGTTTTTAGTTATTAGCCCTCTGACCGTTTTCTGTATCGAAAATAAAACCATCGCACATCACAGAGATGGAAAAGTTCAAATCCATATTTTTTGAGTTATTTTTATTTTACACACGAATATCTGTCGGATAAATATTCGTACTTTTTGTCGGTGATGCTTAAAATCATCGTGAAAGCCCAAAGAGGTATTTGCACACTATTTGTGTTCATTCTATACGAGGCTTTATATTTTTACGGCTCGCTGCAATTAAAAGTTTAAGGGCAACTGTCGCCGCGAGTTTTCACGTGTGATATTTCTGATTTTATTTAGTCGTGACAGACAGCCGTAGGATAAAAATTTTGAGAATCGCGATGACTAAAATATAAAATTTCCAGTTATAACAGTAACTGCCTCTCCCATACCACCGATGTTATTTTTAAACTAACAAAAGCTAATTAGGCCACAACCAAAACCACAAACTGTCAACAAACCGCACGCTCGAATTTAAATATCAAACAAATATTAATTAGCCTACATTCGAAACATTAAAGTTAACGGTTACCATCGATAAATGCTGACATTGTATTGCGTCGAAAATCTAGAGCCGTTAAGAAAATAGCCGCATCTGAATATTCAGCGGGTAATATGGCGCTGGATCGCATGGTTTGTTTTCATTAGCATGATTGGGTTGACCCCATTAAAATCCAGACCGTACGCGACCCCCACGTATCCATTAGAAATTCTAAACGGATGAAAAAAGGTCATTTTAAATTATATGTTTATTAATTTAAATTAAGTGTTACGGGTTTTTGTATGAAAAAGGTTGCGGCTATTCGCGTTTAGCTTTGGATTTTTGGGCCGTTTTCCATGTGATGAACAGTTTGGAAGGGATGATATATTTCTAAGGACAGTATTAAAAAATCAATCTCACCGCTAAGTAAAATCTCAAGTAGACGCTTAAGGTGAACCACTAAATAAACTAAGTTTGAGCTGTTATTTAAGTGCCTCTTGTTAGCTGAGTCGGCGCTGTTTAATAATCAAGACTACGCTGTCAAAAACTGTTATACACTGTGACTTAAGATATCACATGAACTATCCTTGATAAGTGTTTATTCAATAGAGACCACCTTCAGATACTAACTTGGACTTCACAGAGTCACGCTCTTAAGAGCGAATCTAAGTTGCAAGAAGTAACAATTAACAATTTTAATATGCAGTTTCTTAGTCTCTTTGGGTAATGGCGAGTCAAAAGCTAGCGAGGCTCATGAGATATTTTTTGTCATCCACAAATATTTGGATGTTGATCAATGTATAGAGAAGATAATACAACGACACAAGGCGGTGAAAATCACTGCAGTGGTTCGTCTGGACGGATCGTGGAAGACGTTTTGTTGAATGCATACACTGAACCCTGGGATATCTGGGCTGTCCCCGCAAAATTGAACATAAAAACATAGTCAAATTCTAATTTACGATTTTGCTGTATTTGTGCGGTGGTCGCTATCTCGCCGAATCTATCTCTATATATAAAAAAGAATCCCTATTTCCCTTGGTCACGCCATCACGCGTGAACGGCTGGACCGATTTCACATTTTTTTTTGTTGCGTTTGTTTTTTTTCACGAGAAAGTTCTTACGAAAGAAAAAATTCAAAAATTGCGCGGAAAATCAGAAAATTTAATAAAACTTAACGAACATATTAATTTTATATAACTGTCAGCGATTGACAGAATGCGCGCTGTAAATTCATAGTCAAGACGGGACAGCGTCTGTCGGGTCAGCTAGTATAAAATATATCCTATCACCTGCAAAACCGGAACGAACTGGCTTATAGATATAATGCGTGTATGTGTACCTGAACATTACTGTATATGGAAATGTGTAAGATTTATGAATTCGTATTTTGCGACTTGCGTGCTCCGACGGTATAATAATTCCTTTCTATGAGCATTAATAATTTCAAAGACTTCTGCTATTTCTTATCAAATTATTACGTTATGTCCAGCTATTATGCCTCTCACGTTCCTTAGCTAATGCCATTTTGGTTGACGGCAAATTATATGATTTATTAATAAAAATTTGCCAATATGCACCATATTTACCATCATATGGAGACTTTAAAATAGTAGGAAAAACATACTTTCAGCCATATTAACTTCCTTTTAAAATAGAAGGTAGGTAAATATAAACATCTCT
This sequence comes from Manduca sexta, assembly GCF_014839805.1. Taxonomy (NCBI): domain Eukaryota; kingdom Metazoa; phylum Arthropoda; class Insecta; order Lepidoptera; family Sphingidae; genus Manduca; species Manduca sexta. The sequence goes on from NC_051136.1 coordinate 3,787,532, forward strand.
ATTTCATTATATACTGAGTAAATCATTACAGATCTCCTCAGGAAATTCCTATATCTTCCGTTACCACGCACAGAAATCTTTGTTTGTTTTGCATAACAAGCATGGAATATAGATTTTCCATGATATTTCTCATTTGCGAAATCAAACAAAGTATGTTTTTAGATATAATTTTTTCGTCATTTTTTAATTCTTGGTTCTGTAAAAATATACAAACACGAATTTAGGACTTTATCTTTTTTGGAAGTTGATTTAAAATTACATTTCATTTAAATAATTCATATAATTATTGAAATATGCAAAACTATAATTGATAGTTAATTTCATTATCTACAGTATTCTTAAAACCGAAATAGCAGTGAATACACGTACGTATTTTGATAATAATATTGCGATAACTTTTATTTTAATATGGTTTTTGCATAAGTTTTAAATTCGGGCAAAACGCCAATTTATTAACATTCACGCCAAAATAATTTTAAAAATAACATAACATATAACTTTTATGACGAATGTCGGTCAAACCGCAACTACTGAACTCCAACTAAAATATATCACTACTTTCATATTTAATTTGTGCATTCGATGAAATTTACGTTATCAATTTCATCTGGACATTGTGATGGAAATAATGTGAAGCCATTTTGATTCTGTAGAAATTAGTTTCATAAATGGAAGCTATAAGTTGAATATCGTCTGACTGGTTTGGTAGCAGCATAATATGTAGGTCCTGGGTTTGAATCCCAGAACCAGTTTTGAACAACATCTCGTAACACCTACGAAAAAATTACTTCTACTTCTATTTATTTTAGGCTATAATAATATTTAATTTTTATCTTTATTTTAATTTGTTAGCATTTGTATATAATAATATGATATTCTGTTTTCATTTTTGTATTTTCAAATTACCTTAATTGGTGCAAACCGTTTTAATTACGTCAAATAAATAAACACTTCAGTATTGACGTTATACATTTGATGCAGTGTTGTGATTTTGAATTTTAGGGAGTTACTGTTTACAGCTTTTAGAAACCATTGGTTCTTGTTCTCATCATTTAATTGTATTTAGGCAATACTACACCAATTTAGTTGGTGGTAGGATATATTTTATAGCCGCCCGAATAGCGACCACCACAAACAAGAAGTTAGAACCCGTCATAGTAGTCCACGCCAGTGTGTCGCGTTCCGGCATCAGCTTGTGTATATTCGGTTCAGCAGGCCGGCATAATTTTGTCGACTGTCAAGGGACAATCATCTCTCATCAGTCGAGAGTTTTTTAGACTCCACTCCACTTACCACCATGTGCAGTGGGGACACTTTGAAGCGTCCGTATAAAAAACAATCAAAATATCTAAGATGTTTTTATTACATAGATACGTTGTCCGAGCTCAATACTGGCAAGACGAAAGTAAGGTAATTGCCCGACTTAACGACCAATGAGCGTGCGGCACTAACGTTGTTACGTAACTGTCGATGTATATATATCCTTTTCTAACGAATGTGTGCTGTATCTTGTTATTCCTTCTTCGAGCCAATTTGTAATTATATGTACAGGTACGTGAATATAGCAAATAGTGCGCCGTTTTTTTATGCCTTTTTGTTAGTGTATGACGTGTCTATTTGTAAAACGTCATTGCAAAATATAGGTTAAATAGGTTAAAATCAATCCATTTTCGAAATGCAAGTCACGTTTTAGCGTAAGCCGCGTTGTTTCTCAGTTGCAGGCCGAATCTATACTGCAGTTAATGTTGCATAAATCACCTGGTTTTCTCCCATATGGATTTTCGAGTAACCGCCTCTGACGTGATTTACCGTGGCCTACTGCGCCATCTATCGTGAGTTCAAATTTTAATTTATTTCCGTTCGGTTTTCGTAATGTTTTAGATGGATTTTAAAAATATAGGATCAATGCTATTTCAGAAAGATTTTAATTTTGGTAAAATATACAAAATGATGTTTAGAAAGGTTTGTTACTTATTATTAGATAAGTTTGGAGTGTTTGACTTTGAAAGTGTAGTGTATTTTATGGTACACACGTACATATAAAAACAGACTGCAAAGTTTGGGTTTAAAGTGGTTTTTATTCTTTAGTATATGAAATATTATGGTTAAAGAGGTATTATCATTTATTTAGTATTTTATACGTAATATTATGATCATAAAATAAACAAAAAGAATCGAAACATTGCAAAGTTAAAATATTTGCTACATAAAATTTCACGGATTCTCAGACTAATATTGGAATAAGATATTGGTTAAGACAACTTACATAATATGGAGTTTCTCATTTCTTGTAGCCGAGTTGGTGATAATATAATATATTTAAGACCTTCCTCTGAGCAAATGGCCTTGAGCCTTCGTTCCATACATTTTCGGTGCACGAATTAAAGCGAGAATATGCAAACATTTAGAATTAATTTATTTAAAAAGTCAATTTTAGGACTTTTTGGAATTTTTAAATTAACAAAATATTCCTTATTAAATTGTCTATTTAATAGTGTTTATATTAAAATGATATGAATTATGAATGGTTTATTTTAGGACCAGATGCACGGAATCAACAATTTCAGTGGAGTATTTATAAAGAATAACATACAATCCATATTATAAACTAAAGTTAAGGTAATATGTTTAATTTATTTTTACTATATGTATATATTTTGAGTGGATAGCTTCTAAAAGTACGCATAGCTCGCCATTTTGCTGGGATAGCACCGTAACACCTTACATATACTGTATACTTACAATTAATGTAGCTTCGTGTGTGCGCAAATGTTTTTCAAGTAAACTGAGTTATCCAAGAATGTTTTCTCGGTTGAATATTATGTAACGTGTAATGGACCGATCATCTTTACTTAGAGTAGAGTAATAATTATATTATAAAGTCTTATAAAGGGATGTAATGAACCGATTTACTTTATTTGTAGTGGACTAATTATTATATTTTAAAGACTTATAAAGAGATTTTTATTCAGTGGTTGTTATTGGAATGTTATTAACTGATTGCAAAAGGAGGTGATAGAGTATTTTATAATATACATTAACATTTTAGGTTTTGAAGACGGTTTAATTTTTTAGACAGTTTTATAAAAAAATTCTATGTGAGAGGCGTTTATTTTTTTGTCAATTATTATTTTAGTGAACAGGGAACATAAGTACTGCACTGCACTTAATATATTCACTATACGTTGACGGGATGAATGGAAACATTGAAAATTAATGTACAACCACACTGCTTTCAATAACTTTTAATTAACATAAAAAACCGCAGTGTATTGACATGATAAAATACAAACGATTTATGAAACTAAACTGTATTATACGGTATTAGAATTTTAAATGAAAGTAAATGCAGAAAATCCAGGTCAGGACAAATCGATGAGTTAAAAATTTAATGCAGAGAGTTGTGCTTGCACGCCATAATGTCTATATTGTAGTATATTTTTACATGTATTATAAAGTACATGTATAGAATTGTTTCTAAATACGTATTGTCATATATCTCATTCATGGATTTTAAGCTCCAATAACGAAAATCCTTTCTTTTGGTAAAATATTTTATCGCTACATTTCTTCTCCTCAGTAATGACGTATTATAATAATACTGGTGGATACTTTTACAGGGTCATTTTAACTTCGCGTTACTAAATGAAACCACATATTCGTCTTCACCATTGCTGACATTGTGTCAAAAATCATCCATTAATAACTAATATTTACACGAAAAATCCTGTTTTTAGTTTTCTGATGTTTTTTCCATTATGTAGTTTAATACGAATATGGCGTGTGCGTGAGTGTATTTTTGTTTTAAAGTATTATGTTGCCGCTGCAATGAATTCTCTTAGAGTAGTAGTAGTGGCTTTAGGACGCGTAAAATTAAAATTACTTTTTATTAATATTTATTTTGTTTGCAACTAACACTTTTTTATTTTACATCTACGACTCAAGTAGTTATTGTAGTGTTATTTTCAAGTAGATAAGTATGTGATTTCATTTAGTAACGCGATGTGCAAAATGACCCTGTAAATGTACTTCTACAATATCATACATATAAAGCTGAAGAGTTTATTTGTGTCAACGTGCTTATCACAGAAACTACTTATTCGTATTGAAAACTCCTTTCAATATTGAATAGCCCATTTATTGAGGAAGTCTGTATATATAACATCACGCTATGACCAATACGAGCGGAGCATCAATGATTTTTTTTATTTTAAAAGTTCCCTTTGCGAGCACTGCATAAAATATTAAAGTTTCGCAACAGTCATATATGACGGAATTATTCCTTTAAAAAAAAAAATATATATATATAAAACTAAGTCTCCGCCGTATGCTTCCTGTCTGAAAGCAATAAACTCAAAAAGTACCCAACGGATTTCGATCACATTTAGTATGGAGATAGTTTGAGACCGCGGGAAAGACATAGGCTACTTTCTATCCCGGGAAAATATATAGCGGGACTTTATCCCGGAAAAACTTATTCACGCGGGTAGAGCCTTGAGGAGGCAGTAGTATTATACCTAGCAAATCACAATAGCTATTGAAGACCCAAAATTTACTTAATCAATGTTACAACCATGGTAATAAAAAAAACTGCACGAGCAAAGGCAGTAATGAAGATTTTCATAATTTACTTTTGGTTATAAAAAAAATTAGTATTTCTATACCAAGACGCTAGATTATAATCCACCTGCCAATTTATACTGAAGCTTAACATTGCCAGACCTCTGGCTTGAATAATATAAGAACATTTCTACACGGATTCAAGTTTCGTCTTATAGACTGAGAGCTGGATACAATTTTCTATTTTAGTATTATATTTTGATTCGAAATATGTATTCCGCATAAAAATAAAATAAAGTTTATGAATAATATTTATGTGCAAATCGAATAAATAATTAAAATGGTTTGGGCACACGTTCCCGCAGGCGTGCCAATACTGCCCAATGCAGATATTTTTTTTTTAAATTAATTAAAATATCTGTGTACGGACGTAAAAGATTCAGTTAATTAAATCAGATTCCAATTCATAAATGTAAATAGCAAAAAAAAATTTTTTTTTTCAATACATTTTTGCAATATCCGCTCTTAGAAAGTGCGTGGGTTTCATTTATACGGCCACATGCAAAATTTTGGCTTAGTATGAAAAAACGTATTGTCATGCTAATTGTCGTATTTCGTGTTGAATGTGTGAAACAAATGAGTTTGCATAATTTCAAGGGTGAACTCTATTGTTATATGTCTGCAGGTTAAACGATATGCGAAAATGCTCAAATTCAATGATATACCATGCAGTAATAGGAGATTTATTTTGGCAGGTAGCACCGCATTTTCTATTTACCTCGTCGAGGAATAACATGTAGGTACTATTGTGTTTTGGTTTGATAGACTTTGTAGTATGCCTATCACATATTGTTTCCTATTTAATATTAATATTATTATATTTTGTTATAAAAATAATAACTTTAGAAGAATAACACGATTAATGCTATGGTATATTGATAATAAATCTTCTGTAGATTACATTATATTTGTTTATATCAAGCTACAGATTTCTTAATCAATTGTCTTTATTAGGCTGTAAATTGTATATTGAAGCAAAATTCGTAATTTAATATCCATAAAATTTCCACATTCCACGTTATCGTATGGCTCAGAATAACTCAACTCACCCACGATTCAAATATAGAAAATACCTTTACCGTCAGCTAACAAAAATTCGGGTATAATTCTCGTCATCGGCTCTTCGCCTACGTTGTTAATCCTGCCAATCTAAATATAAAAGCAACAGTATCTCAGCGAGATTTGTTAGAAAATCAAAGCAATTTTCGCTCGTCAACGGGATACGCTGCGGCTGACACTCTCATTTGTCTTGAGACTGAGCAACCGGCACCGAACCGTTGTGCCAGATGAGATGGCGAAATGATGATTTTAGCTTACCTTCGTGAGAACTTTTGGTTCTACATTCTATTAATAGAGGGATTAGTAATATAGGCTTTGGATTTTATCCAAGACAATTTGTTTTTCCTAGCAAAAAAATTACATTCGACCTAGTTTTAATTATTCCAAGCTTTGTCCGGAATCGAGCTAAAAGTTTAGGTGAGAAGCCCTAATTTTATATTGTTATGTGTGTCTTAGTGCAATTCAATCTCGTCAATGTGTTTATAATTGTTGTTTAATTGTGATTGGTTCTGTTACGGTGCAACTGTAATGCTGAAGGTTCGATCCCCATCGGGTAAAATTGTATTGGGTTTTTCTACTCAGTATCAGTCCGGAGTTTGGAATTTGTGTCCGATATAGCAATACGCTTACCCCTTTATGAAATCATGAGACGGAACCACACGGTGAAAATTAGATGCACTAGTTGCGCCTTTGTCTCTCTCTTCGGGAATAAAAGGCGTGAGTGTGTGTGGCTCAATTTTTGGTATCACTTTTCGGCACAGAGATTCAACGAACTCAGATTTAATTTTGATATTTCTCGTCTATGCAGCTGTTTCTCTGAATCTACTCTCTAATCTTCCCTTTTGGGCATCATTAATCAGCTTTCAGTTGAGACAGAAAATGTTTTAATAATAATTATCTTCTGTTTCTCTTTGTTAATCGTTAACTTTATTAACTTTGATATTACTTCTTTAACCACCTAGTCTAAATTGGTTAGTAGTAGAATTTTATTGGTTTTAGCTACCCCTTATTCTATTCTCCTTATTTACTTTGTTTTCGCGTAGTTCAATCAGATCTACCTTTATATTGACTTTTAGTTGAACATTACTTTCATAATCAACCACAGGTACTCTAAACTTAAAACTCTCCGAAATATTTCCTAACCGACATATTCGAAACGGACTGCATTAAGCAACCTTTATCAGATTCTGTATCTAGCTTACAGGTGGACATCTAACAATGCGCTAATACGTTGTTAGGCATTAATCAACCCCAAATTACGTCGGAAGATTGGATAGAATCTAATCATTGAATTTCGAATTGTATAGTATGTGTTCGTCGGGCTAATATTCGGGAAATTCGAATGTAAACAGGTTACCCGTCACTTTGTCTCGATAGCTGGGACAAATTGCATGTCAGTGCCACATCTGATTCTAGTTCTCTGGCGAATTTTTTGTTGAATAGTCCTGATTAATCGCTTACTTAGTTTCGAATGTGTGTGTGGTAGCAAGTTCTCGAGCAATTTTTTGGTCAAACGAAAGCGTAATGAAACGATGTCTTAGTTTGGATTCTTAAGTCATACGTGTCACATTTTTTGGTAAAATACTTGACACCTTCGGGAGAATTTTGTGCTTATAAGCGTATTTTTTAAAGAGAGATATTAACTGCCTCGGTGGCGTAGTTTTAATGCGTACGTGATACAAGTTCTACTAACGTGCTGAGATCATAGGTTTGAATCCTGAGTCGAGCCAAAAATAATGGAGACTAAGTTTTTCCAACTTAAAATGTACTAAGTCGCAGCTCTGAGTACTGACTTCATCTACTTGTAGTTGGCGTTGTGTAACCCCCCTGACTCGCACAGCACGTAAAACCATTGATTCTGCACCTGATCACTCTTCAGTCATGTCGGATTGCTGTTTTACCGGATTATTAATGTGAAAGAACTAAGAGTGCATCTGTATATTGCGCACTCACTGAACTCCGATGAAATTTGCCGCCTTAATTCGGCTAGAAAGAATACATATAAATTTTTTAAACCTTCAAAACGACAAATAAGCATCTGCTTACGATTATGTCCATATAAATGTGTTCCTAAAGGTGCCTAAAAGTTGTATTTACCTATATCTATTCGTACTAAATACAAGGTAGGCATTAGCCAGTTCTTAACAAGACTGTACCACCCCAGTCGAACCATGCTGCATATAAAAATACCTGGCTACTAATCACTTATGCCAACAATTTAGTAAACATACAATATGAGATACCTTGTGCATAAATAATGTATAAGCTTCTGAATAAATTATTTGTCTTTCCTTTCAATATGAAACCACCTAAAGCTACCCGACCTTTAATTATCAGATATCGATTTACGTTAGTTTACCCTCTACATTATTACGTTATTACTGCTATATGTAAAGAATGATCATATTACGGTGAAAATGTATTCAAATATCAACTACTATTATCTTTTAGAGTTAAGAAGTTTGTGCAATACATAGTGTATTTTTTTATTTCTTTGAATGAAGAGATGAGCGTGCCGTTCGCCTGGTGGTAAGCGATACGACCGCCCATAAACAATAGAAACACCATCCAACACCTTGAATTACAGAGTATTGTTTGGTATTCCCCGGGCTCGCCATCCTGAGACATGAGATATTAAGTCTCATTATATCCAGTAGTAGCACTGGCTACAATATCCTTCAAACCGGAACATAAAAGTAACTACACACTGCTGCTTGGCGGCAGAAATAGACATTGCGGTGGTATGCCCAGGCGGTCTCTCACATATGAGAGACCTACCATCAGTATTACAAATATCGGACTAATAAGTTCTAAAAATACAGTTATCGCGCTGTTTCGCTGGGGATAGAGTCTTAAGGGATTTTAAATTTCGGGTGATACGAACACATACAGAAAGAATACAGTGTTGTAGAGTAACATAGGCGTCGGGGGTTTCCGACCAGCCCCCGATACTGCGTAGAACAGGACCACAGCAATTTCAATTAATTTTTGTGCAATGACTTATGAAGTGAATCACTTGAGCCAGTAAGTCAGCTGTGAAACCATAGGTCTCCAATTCCACCCTGCACTAACATTTCACATCAACGGGTGAAAGGCTAATGACTTAAGCGAAATTTTATTCGAATAATTTTGATTAGTGTAATCGAGAATGAACATATGTTGAGACGTGTTAATGGTTTGAGACTCTTTATTAGACTGCACTCCTTATACTAACTTAATACTATACATTATAAAGCTTATATACTAAGTACACACATTACAACTAGTTTTATAAAACACAAAAAAGTTCTGGTTATAAATATGTATGAGCTTAGTGTCCCAAAAAAATTTCGCTTAAATCAATAACCCGTCGATATGTTTATGTCCTCGCATAACAGAATCAGTTTGTCAACTAAAACCCCAAAGTGGTCAAAACACACACAGCGTGGAAGGCTCCCTGAAGCAAACTACTTCAGGTAACAGATGCAGTTACTGTCTGTCTGTTACGCTTTCCGTGCCAACGCCTGCCCCATGGGGCAAGCAACTGTATTACAATTGAGCTACCGTGAAAGCTTTTTAGTCTACTTTTAATAATATGGCGGCGACTTATTTCTTGTTAAGACGAGGCTTACTCGACCTGACTTATAATGTAAGGCATGTTATAATTTAACCAGAGTGAATGACCGCAGAAAAGGCAGTGTCTCTTGACGGCCGGCAAAATAATGCTGGTCGCTATTGCGTTTCTTAACTCTGCACGTGTAAGCATATTTATTGGGATAGAGTATTATTTCTATCTTACTTTGTTTTGTTACAATATTATTATATAATTTTTTTGGCTGCTGTCTGTTCAAGCTTGTCATTTGTACCTATAATTAAGGTGGCATCTACAGAATGTAATTTGACGTAGTGTTCTTATGAATATTATGGTGTTCACTTTGTTGATGCAATAAATAGAGAACAGACCACTGGATTCGAAATGTCCGTACCCCTCTTACTAATTTCAAGTCTCAAACCATAACGGTTGAACGTAAATAGGAAGTCATCCTGAAGCCGACAGATCTCAAATCTATACGAGGAAGATGAGCCAACGTGTATCATTTGGCAATGTCAGGTACATAGGTAAGTATTTCGAGATAATGAAGGTAGCAGCCTACAAGCCGTTTGAGCTTACCATTCAAACAAACAAATAGGGCTGTCAACCGCAGGTGCGCCGCGCGAGTCGCGTGTGCGCGCGGCACGAGTTCGCGCGTTAGGGTTGAGGCACACTGAGATATTAACGCGAGGATAAATTGGCGTAAGTGTTAAGAAATTGATGATAGGGTGTTTGTGACGCAGCTGCAATAACAAGTATGAATGCGAATGATGCCGGAAATAGGGCTGTCAATCTCAGGTGGGTTGGAGGTCGCGTGTGCATGCGTCACGAGAATTGACGCGTAAGGGTTTAGGCACACTTAGACATTTAACGCGCGAATAAATTGACGCTGGTTTTATTGTATTCAACTGCAAGCAGAGCTATCAGTATATTTGATAGTTGACGACGGATTTATTTCACGTAGCTGCAAGAACAAGACCTTGATAGGTCTATGTATCTCTAAATGCAAGAAAGTTTTGCTCCAAGACATGGTTGGAAATATTTTAACATGAAACAATTTAATTAGATGAAAAATCGTCTTCCAAAATCATGCCAGAATTGACAATCGTATTACATTTACGGCTTAAAACTATTTACATGTTAATAAGCTGGCCTTAGTTGGTCCATTGAACACGTCTCACAGAGTATACTGTAGCCGACTAAAAGATTTTGTTGAAATAAATTAAATATTAATTATATTTTAAAATTTTAATAAAAAAAGTCCTAACACTAAAATATGATTTAGTAAAAACAAAAGATTATATCAATTAATATTTTATTCTAATTTTTATTACAATATCAAAGGATCTAAGAACAAGACTGAGAATATTTAAAAAGCTTTCATTTTAAATTAAATTTTATTTATTTGTTTTGAATCAATAAAATCACTACAATGAACAATCGGCAAAAAAATCTAACAAATTACACTTTTATATAAAACAGATTTAGTACCTGTCATTCAAAGACTAATTTGAAGACGCTTTATTTATCTCTCTAAATTATCTCTCGCACTTGTTCGCATGTTATAAAATGCTTATTTAAATGAAAAATTCATAAACGTTACACGATACGCGGGTGTAACGAAATTTTTCACCTTGGAGTTACGACATGCTATACCGTACGAATGAGATTACTTTTTCAGCGAATAATAATTTCACGATCGTATGGTTTTATGAAGCTTGTTGGACTAAATATTGGCCGTAAGATATCATAATATTATTATAGTTAGTATGATATATTTTATTAGGGACAACGTGACCTCGCGTCTGATGGTAAGAGTGGAGTCCAGATGAAGTGTCGACTGATCAGTGATAATCGTTCGTAAGACGACGCAATTATGCCGGTCTGTTTGTATCTTACGGAAATGTATAACTGGAATAGAATACTCATACCTTTTATCCCCGCAGGGGTAGACAGAGGTGCAACTTGTACAACCATTTTTCACCTTGTGTATTCCGTTCTATAATGTGTTAGGGGGCGATTGCTATATCGGGCACAAATTCATTGTTATGTTATTGAATAGAAAAAGTCAATACCACAACCCGGCTCGGGGATCGAGTGCGAGACCTCAGTGCAGTCATGTCATAATCTAATTATGCCACTAAGACAGGCTGGAATTATAAAACTGATATAAACAGTTAGCCTTCTCCTCTTACATCTCCTGTTTGCTTCACGTACTAATGCTAACTTCTACTAAATAATATTCTGGTATATTATATTTTAATGAACGCTTTTCTTAGTGTTTGAACATACATATTGTTACATCCTATTACTCACTAAGCTATGACCCATATTTTTAAACGCAAGCGATTATTCCCCGCTGTGAGCGACTCTTACTTCATTACCAATGTAATCGTAAGTCACGCACCAGCCGCTTGACATTATACTTATGTTAATTACGCTCCAAATTACCTCTATTAATAAGTGTTTTTGTTGATTTTTTTTGTTCTTTACAAAATGGGGAATAGGGACGACTAATATTTTTTTAAATTATGGGTACACCATTACAACGGTGATTTTGCTAATGGTGGAATGTGCGTATAGAGAGGATGTCAACAATTCAATAAAGGAGTTTTTTTAAAGAACTAATACAAGGAGGACAATTAGGATATTTTTAATGAATACAGTATTTTTTATGTAATATATAACGCCATTGGACTTATCCAATTACTTACGAAAAGGTACATACATAACATCACGCATTTATCCCCGAAGGGGTATGCAGAGGCGCAACTAGGGCACCCACTTTTCGCACAAGTATGTTCCGTCCCATGATGTGATAGGGGGCGAGCCTATCGCCAAAAATTAATAAGTCTCTTAAGACTTATTATATCATTACCTTTTCGTAAGTCATGGCTACACGTATAAAGCGTTCAGTATTGAATAGCTTAATTTCCTGCAGTTTCTTGCGTGGTAGTTGTGCAAGGTCAAGCCGGAGTAATTGTCCAACTCCACACAGTCACGCGAACACGCACACATTACATACACTTGTGGTGCCAAATCGTTTGTGCCTTAAAAATCATTGCACGTTTGTTTTTATTAATTTAGTTCATAATTTCTGTCGTAGATTTATATATAAAGGAACATATATGAACTATTTTATTTCTTTTTTTGCATACAATTTATTCAAAATGTGAAAAGAATTTACAGATCTGAGAGTTCACTACAGTATCACTTTGATTCACCATCGCTACGTTGTATCACTCTGATGTCAGCATTTTATATTGCACAGAGTGTCGGATACTTCATTTCGCTGTACACTGAAGTGTCAGGGACTGCTGCAGTGTTTCTTTGCCGTACATCGGATATTGATGTCATCGGATTTGTTGGTTACGCGATCGATGTCGCTCTCTGTGCAGACACTTGATTTCAATGTCGATTCGTCACTTCGAAACAAGATATCATTGTCATTCGAAGTATAGTCTTCCTGGATATTTTTGAATGACATCTCGACTTATGTTGCTGAATCACTTTGATTTTATTTTGGAAGTAGATTTTATTTATTCTGTTTATTATAACAAAGGGTGAGTTTTCCGAAAAGGAATCTGAAACTCTCGTGTTGTATATATTTTATATCCGTCCGGATAGCGATCATCGTACACAACGTAGTAAAACCCATCATAGTGGCCCACGAGTGTGTCGCGTTCCGGGATCTGCCTGTGAATATCCGGTTCCAACAGGCCGGCATAATTCCGTCAACTGTCGAGGGGTAATCATCTCTCGTCAGTCGCCATTCTTTTGGACCCCACTACACTTACCATCAGGTGCAGCGGGGCCACGTTTCCCGTGACCGTATAAAAAAGTTTTTTATATATACAATTATCTTTGGGAGAGGCCCATGTTCAGCAGTGGACATCCCGCCTTATAGGAACTTGCAAAAAAGTGGTCCGCATATCTTTGTTATAATAACATAAATTAAGAGAGAAAACTGTAAAAACAATCATTTTTTTTTATTATTAATAATAGGTAATTTGCATAACCACGTTCTCTAATTATAAGAACGTATATATAATTTTTGCATATCGTTGAAACGGTGAAACATGTTGCACATGTAAGATATTGAACATCATAATTTATACCATGTTTTATGCAAAATAAATTGTTTAGATATGATTTGAAAACCGGTAGGAATTGAGTTTTATGGTCCCTTCACACCTACTGTTTATCTATTTTATAAGTTCATCCTTGCACCCTAAAATGTCAGCAGAGATGTAACTATTGCACTCATTATTAGCTGACCTCATTTCTGCCCCATGACGTATTGAAACCTCAAAGGTATTTTATCGTAAATATGCTCAAGTAGTATTAAGGAAGTAATTAACTATTTTAATATTGTTGCAACATTTACAATCATAAACATAACGTATGAGGTCAGCGTTAGTTACAAGGAAAAAGTTAATTGCCATAACCCATATGCTTTCCTCGCCTTTATTATAAAACATATTGAAAGGCATGAGTTAGTTGATAATACAATATATTTGACACAACTCTGATATGTCGCTGGTTTAAATACTGATTTAGAAACAATACATACTTTAACAAAGACCAGTGTGTTAAATTATATTGGTTTTTAACTTCTATCTATGCCAATATATAAAGCTGAAGAGTTTGTTTGTTTGAACGCGCTACTCTCTGAAATTACTTAACGGCTTTTGATTTTTTTTGTACATATACATACATATGGCAAGCTACATTACTCCCGAGTGCTATATGCTACTTTTAATCCCAGCAATATTTAAATCGAAAAACCTTTTGTCACGTGGGTGGAGTCGCAGGTAAAAGCTAGTCATATTTATTACTTAAAAAAAATTGAATCTAAACTGTCACTTCAATAATTAACAATGGACATTCGAAAGCTTTGAAACACATATACTATCGGCAGCAACCATGACTAACACAATCGTTTTAACCACTATATTTAAAAAAAACAACATTCCACAAAAACATTAAAGCCGAGTGTGCCACCGCCCCATCTCGTCTAAGTTAATTGACAGCGTATTGCTTCTGGCTGAGCTCAATGTTAGCGTAGCGTTCATTAATTACTCCAAATAGTAACGTTGCTTTTATTTCGTACACGCGTTACTAAAGACGTTTGTACGCCCCGTTTCAAGAGTGAACGCGAATTAATTCTGTATATACCAAAATAATTCATGTTTTCGCCGAGTTCATTTCAAAGGTTCAAAAGGATGAGTTTAAATGTTCATTAAAACTTGTGTGCTCGTAATTACACTGTGGTTTTACGGGTGTGACGGCGTTTTTTCAAGGCCGCACGTGATTAAAATAAGGAGCATAATACGTGCTGTTGTTCGTCAATAATTTGACGAATTATCTATTAATTTTTTGTTTGTATTTCGAGAAAATCTGAACTGATAATTATGATATTTAAAGAAATCCTACAGCGAAGGTTTTAAAATATATTTAAAGTATTAAGGTATGATGTAGAATTTACTTTTTCAAAATATGATACGATTGCCTTTGAAATTGTACCGGTGGATTGAGGATTGCGAGCTCGCTGCGCATGCGCGACTGACATGTTTTTCAAACGTTTGGTTCCAATTATATATCTCCCTTGTCTTACCATTATAATTTATTGAAATAAAACTATTTACGAATTTTATGCGCATTTTAGTTCTTCTTCGATATCTATAATGTACAGAAATGTGCCTGATATTATTTTATGAAATGTTAAGATATGTTTTACAAATATATAAAATTCGACAGTCTCATTTAAACCACCAGTATTATTAAAAGATTTTCCTATCCACGATACCCATATACTTCCTACCGTACGCCATACACCATTTCCCCATCAGTAATGTGACCTAAAAAACAAAATACACTCACGAACTAACAATCACACTAGTAAAGCTAGTTAAACCGCAACTCCCGCAACGTACAAAGTTCCTAAAAAACTTTAGATAACGAAGCAAAAAGGCAACAGTAAAAACGCCAATTAGACGCGGCGCTGCAGTTAAACGAAATCTGCGAATGTTGCACAGGTGTTTTGTTTAATAAACTCCGAGAGGTCACATTATCAGAGGTCGCCAGAGGACGGGAACCTTTTCGCCTTCCCTTGTCTTAAGATAAAAAGAGAAAGTGGATTAAACGCCCTGATACCCGTCAACCATAAAGAGATTCCACTTTGAGATAATGTCGAGTTGGAGTTGAGGCAAAAATCGGCTATCTTAGAAAAAGGTTTCTATCCTATATATTTTTATGCAGGTGGCCATTAAGATAAATTTGTGCGTCGCGGAGGTTTTTCTTTTTTGTCAAATATACTGTAAACAAAAACATTTCATTAAACTGAACAATGTAATTTGCGCTCGCTTTGAAACTTCGCCGTAATGCTGGTTTGTATTGTATATTGAGTTATTTTAAATACTTTTCGTCTATGATTCGGTGGGAGTTTGGTACAGATTGTGGTTTAATATTCTTATTTATAATTTATCGGTACAGTTTCGCTTCTGGGCTGCATTTTGATGAATACTTTACGCTCAGAAGCTATATGGAATCAATATTTAACTCGAAATGCCACCTCAAAAATATTATACGTAGCTTAATATAAGTTATAAATAAACGATAACTTGAACAAAAAAATTACAAATAACTTATTTCATTACAAATGACACGATGAAATCGAATTATTGAATTTAAATAGACAAGCGAAATATTCATAAACATCCGTCTTAACAGAAGAAAAATCTCAACTAAAATGAAAATTGTTTAGGACAACTGACACGCCCGAAACAAATTCAAATCAGAATGGAATACTCCGCCGACATTATTCAAGTTGATAAAGACTTAACAATAATTCAGGGGAGACGAACCAATCGGTACAGACAGAATAAAATGGATTACAACTTAGTCGAAGAATGTCGCTCTTCATTTTATATTTTTAATTGTTTATCCTTGTATTTTCTTGAATGTAATTGTTGCGATATTTTACGTGCAATATATATAGCATCGTCACACAATTCTTTGGTTCATGCGGGTAGTTAAATCGTGTTAGTTCGAATCATTTTCAGCTACATAACAAAAGGTGACATGCTTGATTGCGTCATAAGTTCCCATCAAGTTGTGTCTGTTGAAAAGCATTGCCAATGTTGCGCATCAAATATTGCCAAGCGAACTGCTTGAGAGAATTTCATCAATATTTTTGCTGAGTTCGCATTAAATTTCGCGTTCTCTCTTAGAGATTCCGACGCAATTATTTGTCTTTGAAATGCAGTTCAGAACTTGCTATGCGCTTCTGCATTTTAGCGATTGTATAATGCTGAGACAATGGAATGAGTTGGTTCTTTTCAAATAAAAATCTGTTATTCAAGCCGTTCGTCTTTATTATTGATTGTGAGCTGTATGAGTTATATTCCTTTGTCTTCGGGTTTTAGGAATTTGTAATATTTCAGTTAGATCACAGTGCTACTAAAATGATATGTGCTAGATTTATTATTTTTCGTTTATGGTTATCCATATTTACTACCTAGGAAATCCTTCACACGTTCTTCACACGTTTGTAATGGAAATACAACAAAAACTTTCACTAAAAGATTTATAGTGTAGAAAGGAAATATGTTTCACAGCCTACTTACCATAACTCATAAATAAACAAACGGTTACCTTCGAGTGGTAACCGCAAAGTTCCTCGCCCGATATAACTTTGCACCAGGAAACACGTTCGACGTCGCTTTATTACAGTTCCACGCCGCTAAATGATATTCGGTATATTTTATTATATTTATATGGGTTCTTGCGTTTTATGTTCCAAATGTGAATATTTGAATTAATGTGAAGAGTAGGCTAAGGTGTACTTATGTATGAAGCACATTTTGTCTGATCTCAAACCCCATGTCTAGGCGGCAGAGGACTTCAAATATCCAAACATTTTCACAATCTTGGCCACGATGGCGGGTTTTATCACGCTGCGGTGGTATCAGCCATGTATATGAAATTATGCTTGGTGTTTCTCTACGTGAATCAGAAATGAGGAAATCCGTAGAAGAAAGTCACCGACATAGCCCATCGGATTAGCAAGCTGAAGTGGTAGTGGGCAGGGCACATTGCTAGCAGGACTGATGGTCGATAGGGCAAGGTTCTGGAGTGGAGGCCACGGACTGGCAAGCGAAGCGTCGGACGTCCACCTATGTGGACAGATGACCTCATAAAATTTGTAGGAGGTCGCTGGATGCGGGCCGCTGACAATAGGTCGATCTGGAAATCTATAGGAAGGCCCATGTTCAAGGATAGGACAATCTTTAGAAAGGCAGTAGACATCCTGCGGCTGATGATGACGATGACATGAAATTATTAATGTTTATCATCCTTGTGATACTATTTCAGTAGGACGATCCATCTGATCGTCGGCCTATTGCAATAAAAATGAACAAACGTCGCGTAAACAGAATGATTTGAAAAATTCGCAGCGATCAAAGTTAGAATTGATTGGTGTTATTCAGGCTGACGGCAATATGTTACAAATGGGATTTAGAGCTATTGTTACAATATAACTTTAATTCGAAATATACGTGGTATCAAAACTGATAATTATTGTATAGTGATTGTAGATATAAATATTATGTTCCTTTTTGTCGGGTGTTTTTTTACATATTATTTTTAAAATTTTTGAAAACGAAAACATAATATGTTAATACATAACAGTATATGTTTTTGGTGCCGAAAACATTTCTCTATTTCGTTGTAAAAGAAACTATACATATTTTTTAAAATATTTAGAAAAGTAAAACTAAATAAAAACAAAATATAATTAATAAAGAATAAGCAAGTGAAAATAATGAGTTTTAAGTTCCTTCAATGCTTTTTACAACCTCAAAAACGCGAACTCTGTTCTGCTAGTGTAGATAGCTTTTATAATCCAGTACATTGCCAAACTTGGCATTACCATCTAGTAAATTATATCATTCAAAACAGGTTTAAAGTTCAAAGACGCTAGTACTTTTGTCACGTCTTAATTTGGTACTCAGAAAGATAATAAAACTGCGGATATCATAAAAAGCTGTTAACATGATAAATGACTTTAATTTTAGTAAGCGGGCCTAAAAGTTTCCAACTTATTTTAAGTTTTTGGTTTATTTTCCTGCTAACTTTGAGTGTTGGACTTAGTACATTTCGGAAGAGGATTTTCGATTAACATTGCAATATATTCTAGCCTCTCTTATTTGAAATTGGAAAATCTTTTTTATTATCTGTATTTCTGGTCAAGAAAAAAATACAAAGCTGTACTAAAAGTTACTTTTTCCCTCAACGTCATGCAATTTAAAGTGAGGATGGAACCGTAAACCTATTACCCTGGATACATCCGAGTTGGGGATTCTTACTGGGACCTTTTTCGTTGTTCCACGTCGTTATGTGTTAAAGCCAAATATATTCGGAAATAAAAAAATAAAAACAAACACAACGCGAACCTACATGAATACAGGACTTATATTATTACCAAAAAAATATTGAGTAATGTAAAGAAAAATAAAAACTAATTTCATAAACAATCATCGAACCCAGTGAAGCGATACTCGACATAAACCCAACTAGGAAATAAGGTAAGAGTTTAAGCAAACTGATATAAATCCTATAACTGGTGAGAGGACGGCACGTGTATATCGATCTATCGCACGTGACCCTTTCTGGTGGGTGATAACAAAGGTAAAAAAAAGATTTTGCAGCGGCAACAACTTATGTGGAAACTAGTATTGCGGCATGGATATGCCATCAGGGGTTGGCATTGAAGGCAAAATAAAGATTTTGAGGCGACGCATGTGGAGACTCTGGAGGAAATGCTAGGATTGCAGCAAGGGTATGCTTATGGGGTTGGCATAGGTACTATATCCACATTTCACCAGCTACGTTTGGTCTCATGAAATTGGGGCCTGCTGCAGGAAACCTGCGGATGGGATAGTTGAATCCCCCGGTTAAGCAACTGCAATGGCTCGGTGGAAAATGGAAAAGCAGATGGGGGTAGCAAAAGTGGAAGAGATATGGGAACTTACTAGGATGGCCGGAGGGGAGAAGTTGGCGAAATGTACGTGAGCCCTTATAGGTTTCAACGTGTAGTTACAACCATAAGGTATAAATAGTTAACCACGTGCTTAGGATGGCACATATCCCTCCGTGCATGGGCTTACAAGCGGTGTGAAAACCGAGCGCCCAAGAAAGTTTCTTGCATTTACCGGGGTCAATTCCAAACTTCACCTGGTACTGAGCAGAAAAACCCAACAGATGGTGGTTTAACTTATATATCGGACAATCTATAAAAATTAATGGTAGTATTGTCCCAATTGAAATATAGAAGGAGCTCACTGCTTATAGCTGATGTCACCCACATAAGTGGCTGAAGAAATTTAAAACTTCAAATCGACGATACGCTTTTGTGTTCTTCTCAACATTTTAGTTTCTTCATACGAAGAAAATGTTTTAAATAACGTGTGCAGGCGTTTTGAAAATTTAATTTATCAACTACTTTTGTGGGTGACTACTTCTAGCTCCTTTATCTATAACGGTCTATTTTTAATAATTTCTTAAATTTCGGTCAAAGAAAAAAGAAATAAGTAAAAAAAAAAGACATAAAATAGGTCGCCCTAAAAAAATACGTTACTATATTAACGAAATTTGAGTTACCCACTACGCTTATACTTTATACGCCTATACTTTCGCGATAAAGGAGTATGTGTGAGAACATAATGTATGGGAGGGAATTACAAATAATCAAATTCCAAACGACGTGACCTGCCTTTCTCTCAATTTCTCCTGAATTTGTTAAGGGTATTAACCATTCATGTTGTCAGTTGTAGAATTTCTAGCGGTTGCGAAACGAGTTTTGTTGCCAATTTAGTGGATATTATCAAATTTCTTGGGTTAAGACGGTTTATAACAACTAGATAATATTACGTACAAAGTTCAATAGATTTTCTGAATCAAAAATAAAGTTCGTTAACCAACATTTTGTGTTGGATTTGAAAGGTTTAATTGGTGATTTTAATTCGTCATAATTTATTCAGAAATCACATAAGCTGTCATCTACTTTTAAAAATTGAGGTGTAACTATTATAATCACTGTTTAACAAATTTATAACTTCTCACGGTGTGTCAGGGTCGATATTTCCTGAAATAAAAAATTCACTGCAATAATTGCCCTATAGGAATATTGTAGCTAAAATTTTATAGCACATAGTCACCAGACTAATGGTTCGATGAAATTTGTTTTCTTCTTACAATGTTTGCCCTTTTCTAACGATTATTCGAATATTTTTATACAAAGTCGTTTATTGAAAAGCAATAATCTGATATTTCGGTAATTATGTTTTCATGATAAAATATTATTTACGCATTAATATAATGACTTGTCTAGACTGGCACTATGTACAGACGAGTCGTCCATATTTGCTTATAAATATTTTAGTTCACCGAACTGGGGCACTCACGTTATTTACCGTCTGTCTATAATATACTGATATGGTTGAGTTTTCAAATGGAAATAATATTTTTGTAAATAATAAAGGTGTTGATAGATATATTGGTTGGATTAAGTAAGTGCCTAGTAACAAAAATGTTTACTCAATCAATTAGAATAAATTTCGCTTATGGATTTCGATTCGATTTTTTTCGATATTGGATTAGGGTAATTGTATCCGATATGGTGATAGGCGCGCTCTCTATCACATCATGGGACGGAATACCCATGGGGAAGTGGATGCACTAATTGCGCCACTGCCTATCCCTGCGTTGATAAAAGGCATGAGTGTGTGTTTAAATATATTCCTTCTTTTAATACGTTGTAAAATATATTTATCATCCTTCAAGAAATTTCCGGTAATTACCAGATCAAACTCGCAATTTTTTTATCAAAGGCTCATCGCCCTTAAGGAACGCTGTCATAAAACCTAAGATCCCATATTATGAACCAAACTGAAAGACAATATTGTAACAAGATACAAACCGGTCCTAACGAATTGACACTGGACGAAAAATTATGTTTACTCAAAAAACATCAAAAGAATTTGAAATGTTTGAGCATGTAAGTGAGTGGCAATCTCGCGGCAGTCATTGGCTGTTGTTTCCTTTAGTTCATTAAGTATTTTCATCACAACACTCCGTCGGAGTCCCTGTTAAGTGTGCCCTCGAGGGCCGCAGTTGGGACCGTCGCTTTTTCTTGAATTTTTAACATCGACTTAGCGATGGGGAGAGTGCTGTGAGCGAATAGCGGTGATAGATTTTATTATTTATAGGCGAGAGGTCTTTATCGAGAATGAAAAAAAATCTATTTTACATAAAAATAAAACAACGAAATCCGTTCGAAAGTGTTCAATTGGTGCACTAATAATAAAAAACATTGTTGTATTACGAGAGAAACTATATGCCCAATAGAACTTAATCTTTTCAGAAGATGAAATAGCAAAAAATCTTTCTTCGTGCTCACATACGTGGTGCTAAGCCAACTGGCTTGCAAAATTGCATATTCGAGAACAAATTAAGTTTGTCTTAACGGTAGTCGATCATTCAGTCAGTACAAAGAATATTCTCGTAATATCAAGTATGTACATAGGAATTAGGATCCAAACTACCAAAATACATCAACGCTGAGCTCCTGCTTTACGCCATCCACTAACTTGTTAGCTATACCTACGCTTATATAGACGCTACCGTTAGTAAGAAAGGTAAGTGGTACGGGGCTGAGACGTTGTGATTTCTCGCTAGATGATGTCGATTTGAAATAACGTTATTGTAAGTTCTAGAACATGCATGAATATTAAGTATTGGTTTTAGAATTCTGAATTCCAGTATAATAGTTTTTATATTATAATTCTCTCCCGATGTTTCGAAGACTTTGCAGCCTTCGTGGTCACGGTTTGGACTGAGGTGTTGGTCATCTACCTTGATTTTCGGATTGCAGTGTTTTATACATGCATCGAAAAGTGACCCCACTGTACCTGATGGTAAGTGGGCTGGGGTTCAATAGAATGTTGACGAGAGATGATTACCCCTCGGCAGTCGACACAATTATGCCGGCCTGTTGGAGTCGGATATACAGTCTGATCTCGGAATGCGCCATACTTACATGGGCATTGGGCAGCTATAGCAGGCTTCAACAGCTTGTGTACGGTGGCCGCTATCCGGGAGGATGTAAAATATATCCTTCCACTAGCAACAGCTATCTTTCGAAACTATTGATGATTAACCTTATAATTTCGGCACGCGATGCCGCCCACAAACAGACCCTAGTTATACAATATATTTCCAAAAAAACGTTACAAAAAAACACGCTTATTCCTCCTCAACATGTACTATTGTTCAGTAATAAACAGAAAATGCTCACGCGATTAACGCTAACTAATCTTCAGCCCGAACTTCCCAAGAAATTGGTACGGACGGCAATTTAGAAAGACGGATTGTTATTGTCAGACTATCTTCGGGAAATATGGTGATTAATCGCCGGCTTTACCTATTGACCTGGAACTGGTTGTTAATAAAAGCCGGCAGAGTTCGTACCTGAGATTACGTCACTGACATCCGACATTTTTCAATCAGTGTTCGAGTGTTGACTAAAGTATTCACAGCGGCAATGATTGTAGTTATGTAGCGTGTTATGAACAATATAGTTGTTCTTAGACTAACAAGAAATGCGCCAAATGGACAGTGAATACGATTATCGCTCTAATAAATCGCATCCAACATTTTTTTGTAAATCGTTTCGAGTTTTTTAATTTCGAAGCTCATGTTGTTTTATTACGTAACATTGTACCAATATTTGGTCTTAATGTTATTTTTAAACTAGTGGTTAACTGCCTCGGTGTCTTATTTGTATGTCATGCGTAGTATGATGATGTCTGAGGTCCCGAGTTCGAATCACGGGTCAAGCAAATTTTTATCAGGTTTTTTTGCTGTGTCACTACGGAGTTTGAAATTTGGGTCCGATTTGTCGATAGGATTGCCCTTATCACATTATGATGAAAACTTGGTGCCTTGAATGCACATCTGCTTACCCCTTCAAGGATAAAGGCAGGATGTGTGTGTGTGTGTGCATGCGCTTATGTGCGCTTTACCTAATTCTTGTGTCTTCTTGCTTAAGATATTTCATGAAATGAAAGTGTTATAAGTTATTTAATACAGTAAATAGTGGTGTCTATTGAAATAGATTAGTATTGCGGTAGTTCATTGACACAAAGAACTAGGTAGATAGACTGGCTATATCGCATGATAGACATGAGATAGACATGGCTATGATAACTAGTTCAATATAATTTGTCCAAATGTGCCTTAAACTTAAGAATATTGATTTGACTGGAGCTACCTATATATTGTGAATCGTGATACATTAGTTTTATTGATGTTTGCAACGTTAGCAACTTTATAAATAATTATTTTTAAAATCAACAATCACCTCGAAGTTTTAAAATTACAAGTCTTTTTTTTTTTGTAAGAACGATTTTAATTTAACACTTGAAACAAAAAACACAATAATGTTTCAAATTAAGATACAAATAAATTAACCTTCATGTGACAAAAAAAAGTCGTTTCATCTTTCCTTTATTAAAAAAAAAAGGAAATTAATAAGCGAAAACAAGAGAAAAATTGGAAAACGAAATTTTCAATTCCATTTCTTTGTTTCAGCGCAGCGGGGGACCGCGGATGAAAGTAAATAAAGGAAATGTAAATCTAAAGATGGTGAGGAGTGAACGAATGGACGCTGCTTCGTGACCGTGTGCTGTGGAAAATGTAAAATGGCGTGCGAAAACGTTGGGCCAGCGCGTTTGGTGTCCCTGTGGGCATTGCTTCTCGGCTGCTTCGATATCGCAGGTATGTTATTGCAAATTAAATTAAGAAAGAAACATTTATTGTCACATGTAATAAAGAGGTACTAGTAATAGAAGAATAAGGAAAAAAAGCAATAAATACCTGTTAAGCTTACCTTGTACCACACCGTGGTAACTAGTCGGGCACCTCAGCAAACGCTGTGCTATGATGCTTTCATTAGACGACAGCTATTACGAGTGTTGTATTAAGTTGGGGTAAAAATATTGTCTTCTGATGTAAGTATATAAATTAATATTAAAACTCACAATACGTCACTAGGGGACAATTGTTTGTTACTAAATAAGTTTATGCATTCCATTCACTAGTTTAAAGATTGCTACCAACGAAATAACTCTTCCTTCAATTAGAACGAAAATTTTCACATTTGGAAATTCAAAACATTAGTTCGAAAGAATTGTACATTTTCAAGAAATTCGTTCAGATATTACTGGGTTGAATAACAGTATTTCAACGCAAGAAAAATCAAAAAGAGTAATAAACACGTACAGTGCTCCCTCGTTTCACAGCTTATATCAAATGGGGTACCCCATTCATTCGTCTTCGCATTTAATGTGCTTATAAAAAGACGTTTCGCATAACGTAATAATGTGAACATAATATAATACAGATACAAAATGGATAACATTAGAAAGCGTATTTTATTACCCCGTATACGTCGGATATTGTGACTGTGGCATATATTTTCAACTAATACAATGCTATAAAACTTGTAGTAACAAGGATATGATGAAGAAATATTTTCTAAATGTATAAACTCCTTCGTGGATTATTGATTTTTTGTCTTAATACAGAATAGCTACAAAGTTACTAGTTATACTAAATATAATGTCAACAGAAAGAGCTATTTGTCCTTAGATGGTCTCAGGAAATATATCAACTTATTCTACTCGAAATATGTTGACCTGGGCAAGCGACTCATCGAAATGAGATACTGTGGTAGTTCATATACCTATATTTTGTTGTAGTATGTGATTATTGGCAGCTATTTCACTTGCTCAAAATAATCACAAAATGCGGTTGAAACACGTAATGGGGTACCCATTCGGTCTCTCTACAGCGCTGTTAAAACATGTAACGTATATACGAGATAATATAGCCACAAAAGAGGCATCGGTAGGCATAAACATACGTGTTTTATTAGTGTACTTCGCTTCAGTCTAATAAGCCAATTTCGCACCGGAGGAAAATGTAGATTCTATCTGATGTAAATTTCGTTCCAGAGTTAAGAGTATAGCGGTACAATATTTTATAGGTGTGTATTTTAATTACAATGCGTATGGGGTAAATCGTTATTGTAAGCAGATTTTAATTGAACTAGCTTTTGTCTACGTCTTCGCCCATAATGTAGGACCTTTCCGGAATTATTTAAAAGAAATTAACAATAATCTATTTAGCAGTATTTTTTTCATTGAGTGATTTTCCTTTGAATTAGTTAAGTATTTTCAGATCCA
This sequence comes from Manduca sexta, assembly GCF_014839805.1. Taxonomy (NCBI): domain Eukaryota; kingdom Metazoa; phylum Arthropoda; class Insecta; order Lepidoptera; family Sphingidae; genus Manduca; species Manduca sexta. The sequence goes on from NC_051136.1 coordinate 3,813,092, forward strand.
ATCAGATCAGATATACATTTTTACACAAAGTAAACATTTTTCAATAAGTGTATGAAAATTAGATGTATATTAACTTACCTTTACACAGCTATGAAAGACATTATGATCTCCTTTCAAGGTCTCTTCACTATCGAAACGCCATGCCTATTAACCTACGGGCTACGCTATACCTAGCATAGCCTGTTAGACGATGCATATATTTTTAGCGGACATTCTTTCAGTATTTCATTCGCGCTGCGCTTGATAATTACCCCAAACCAAAAAGGACAACGCGGGGTAATGCCATTAAACAATAAATCTTTACTCATGTGTTTCAGGCATACCGCCGCTCATTACGGGGAATAATTGTTTATTATTATAGCGTTCGATATTGAACATGTAATTTAGGGGCATAATATCATATTTCTGATTACACTGCGAAGCGTTTGCTGATTTATTATAATAATGTTAGCAGATGTGTTGTTCAAATTAATTGTGGATTCGTATTTTAATATAAATAGTATATGTACCATAAATACATACATTTTATTTTTTTGCACTCTTCTATATAAATTTTAATTATGCCAAATCCTACACCACTTCTTGCTGGCAATGTGCTTTAAAAGTTTTTTCACGTATTAATTATAATTAGATGTATTAATTAAGACAGTTATTCGCTTGACGGGGGTTACTTCTTTGCGACAATCGGGTTTGTACGAGCGATTTCACTTATTTTGACTTGAAGCAACACTGAAAAGATTACTGTTATCATCATCAGTTGCGCCCCTACCTATCCCTTCGTAGATAAAAGACGTGAGCGTTTTTTAAAACCCAACACTTTTTCTAGACACACGAAAATTAAATTTCCTACTCTATCGAAACTAAAAAGCCATAATAAACTAACAATACCAAATTTAAAGCGAATTTACGTTTTACCCCAAACCAATCGATGTTTATTGAAGTTAAATAATACCGCGTAAACGTTGTATTTATAGCTTCTGGAATTATAAACTATATAGACACCAAAAAGTCATAATAAACTAACATTACCAAATTTAAAGCGAATTTACGTTTTACCCCAAACCAATCGATGTTTAGTGAAGTTAAATAATACAGCGTAAACGTTGTATTTATAGCTTCTGGAATTATAAACTATATAGACACTAAAAAGCCATAATAAACTAACATTACCAAAATTTAAAGCGAATTTACGTGTTACCCCAAACCAATCGATGTTTAGTGAAGTTACCGCGTAAACGTTGTATTTATAGAATTATAAACCATATGGTTAGTAAAAAGCCATAACAAACTAACATTACCAAATTTAAAGCGAATTTACATTTTACCCCAAACGAATCGATGTTTAGTGAAGTTACCGCGTAAACGTTGTATTTATAGAATTATAAACTATATAGTTAGTAAAATGCCATAATAAACTAACATTACCAAATTTAAAGCGAATTTACATTTTACCCCAAACGAATCGATGTTTAGTGAAGTTAAATGATGTCGCGTAAAGGTTGGATTTATAGCTTCCAGAATGCCAATATAATAACTCGGGGTATTATTGGCTAGGCTATTGAATAATACGCTAAGGGTAAATAATAACAAGTCTGACAGATCTCATTATAGACGCTTATGAGAATTGAGTGCTGGAACAGATTTAGTGTTCACTCGAGCGGAAAATGTTCATTACGGCTTTGTAATTTTAAATTCAGAAATACAGTCAATGTTTGTTTAGGCTTTGTTTATTGGAAGATTATTATTATTTTACTAATAAATTTTGTATAGCTCTATGTTAGTGCTTTGTCTTGCAATATTGCGAAACAGAACACACATCACGCCTTTATCCAGGTGGCAGGGGTGCAACCAGGGGTCCCACTTTTCTCGTAGTGTCTTCTGTCCCATGATGTGATAGGGGGCGAGCCTAATAAGAACGAATTCCAGACTTCGGGCTGGAAGTGAGCTGAATCAATATCCGACTCGAGCTTTGAACCCGGGACTTCAGAGTGGTCTCGTACCACGATGCAATATTAAATGACATATAACGTCAGAAGAAGAGAGACAAAATGTTATAGACAGCATTTATTAGTAAGGCTCTTAAAATATCTAGACTACATTCCGTTTTACTATTCTCAAATTTCTATTCTTTTGTATAAGATTAGCGACTTGAATTAATACAGGCAGCAAGAACAACTCACATAAAGTGTTAGCCAAACTGGAAATTGAACCCAACCCATGAATGAAACAACCAGTCCAGCAATTCATTGTCTTAAAAAAACTCACTTAAATTAAGAAAAACTTTTACAAGATCGCAAGAGTTTTATGAGAAGCACGAACGAAATTAGTCAGTTAATTGTGAAAACATAATTTTTCATTAAGTATTAAAAAATATATGTTTATATAAAACATACAATTTTTATTACTTTTTCTGACATCTGAATAGGTCAGTGTTGTAGCCCGTAACACCACAATTAAGAGATATCTGTGTGCTAGCTATAAAAAGGTTGAATACAATTGAACTAGAACCAAATAAAAGGTGATAAAGCATTTTTAGGGCCTGTTTCATAAATACCAAGTAAACATTTGTCAGTTATTGTATTGAACGTCTAATGTAAATAGTACTCATTTTATTACCACTTATTTCGGAGCATTGATTAGACTTTTGTATTTGGTCGGATTACATTTACGTACGTGTAGCAGTACTAAGAAGTTATGAAACAAGCTCTTAGAGCAGTTAATTGTTTATTTTAATAACAGGTCATGTACCGTACTCTAGTTAATAAAGCGGGTGACCTTGCGACCACTACCGACCTCAGGTTGGTAATATCGGGGGTCAGCAGGGCCGGGGCCACGCCTACTCATGTAATTAAAATTATTTATTCACTATATACTGAGCGCTTACGTTAAGTTCACAGATAGGTTATGTGTAAGTGTAATTTGGTTCAAGTATTATTGTACCTGCTAGGCATTACTCGTGTTTGCACTTCAGTGAAACTCAATTCCTGAAATAAAGAATTTATATAGTAGTATTGCGTGTGCGGTACGTTCTGACGTCTAGATTCGAAATCCGGGGCGGGCAAATGATATAGTCTGTTTAGTATCAGCTCGGAATCTAGAATATTTACCCGTTATGGTGTCTCTATCATGGTTTGCACGCTTAAAAAATAATTTTAGCTCTAAGTACGTTAACGGGGCACTTTGAAAATTTCCATACAAAAATGTATTTAAACGAGTCATTAACTTATAAGTATTAAGCTAATATATATATTTTTGATCGATAAGTAATAAGCAATTTTCATAAAAAATACTAAGCAATTGGAAAAATCTTGTTTTATCCACAAGTTTATGAAATTGAATGATTATGAAACCAGGCATGTTAAGCAAATGTAATATGACGATTCTTATACCTACAAGTTTCTTAGGAAAATTCAACGGGAGAAAAATATATAGTATCATCTCAATTATAGCATAGATAATAATATGAAAAAGAAATATGGCGTAATTTTTTTTTTTAATTTTAATCTTTATTTATTCCGGGGTTTTTATCCAGCTAGGATATGCCAACCCAAAAATATGGCGTAATAAAAAATATTTACCAAAAATACGTCGTACAAAATTCTGCGTGGACAGATGTTACTATTTATTTTTAACAAACTAATGTTATATCTCTGTTTCTGTTTCTCTTCTGTTTGTTAAAATATTTATGTATTTGGACCTTTGGATGTTTGTTAGAAGTAAACGCAAAACAGTCGAAAGCAAATGCTCTATAATTGTATAAAACTAGTTATTGCTCGCGGTTTCTCCCGTGTAAAAGAGTTTTCCTACGACAGAAGTCTCGCCATATAATTTCCCGAGATAAAAATTTATATACTTTCTAAGGTCTCAAACTATCTCCATACCAAATTTCATCGAAATCCCTTTGGTAATTTTTGAATCAGCCTATGTATACGAGTATACTGTTCCATCAGGCCAACATAATTGTGTCAACTGGCGACGGATAACTATCTGTCGTTAGTCGACATTCTAGTAGACGGCGCGCGATTTGCTGAGGACGTATAAAAAATACTTGTAGCAGGAAAGACTTTTCCTGCGGGCGAAGCCGGGGGTAACACCTAGTATACTATAATTCAAAGCGCTGGGTACTTAGTGCTACTATTGTTATACTTTTATATCAAGCTCACAAGTTCGTCGAGTCATTCGATATAACAAATGTTTTTATATCTAGTTTATTGACATGAACGTTTAGAATTAATCTATTGAATATTCATTATAAGAGGCTTATATTAAACTTACGCGACATGTTTTAGTACCCAAATATTATTAAGAAACTTTGCAGATTTGTTAATTCACTTGTGTGGGTACAGAGTCGAACTCATCACACAAGTTTTGACAGGTTAATGAATTACCGCTGAGTTATCTGAGCTTGTTTTTGTTTGTTTTTTGTTCGTTAAGTTGTATTGTGGGGTGGTGGAATTTTAAGTACAAATTGAAAATTGAAAGTACAAATACAGCGTGATTGAAGTTAGTGGTAGATATTACAGCAATATTTATTTCTTCTGCCAAGCAGCAGTGTTTACCTTTACTGTTGTATACCGGTTTGAAGGATATTGTAGCGAGTGTAACTACCGGACATAGTAAGACTTAACATCTCATGTCTCAGTATGGCGAGCGCAGTGGGATACCAAACAATACTTTGTAGTTCAAGGTGTTTGGTGGTGTATCTACTGTTTATGGACGAACGCTCTTCTCGTCATTTAAAGCAATAAAAAAAGTTATTTTGAAGCGTAAAAATACAAGTACATATAGGAAAATTGGAACATAGCTCTATAATTACTAAATTTTGAATGTTAATGAAAAGAAAAATATATTTTATTCTAATAATTATTTTGGAGGGTTTTCGAAGTAACAATGTGTTATATGAATTAATGCTCGCTTCAACTGTAAAAGAGAACATCGTGAGGAAACTTATACACTTGATAATTATCCACAAGGATTTTGAAGGTGTGTGAAGTCTGCCAACCCGTATTACGCCAGCGAGATGAATTAAACCCTCTCAGTAGTAGAGTAAACCTAAGTTCAGAAGTTGGCAATATATTATTAAATTATTATAGACTAGCTTTTGCTCGTGGCTTCGCCCGCGTGAAAGAGTTTTCCAGGATAATTTTTTTCCGACTGACTTGATATGTATATTATGTTATATTATGACTAAATTACCAAAATCATTATAAATTGTAGCCTATGTGTTATTCTGATGAATAACCAATATTACTGTAAAGTTTCATCTAAATCCGGTCAGTAGTATTTTTATGATAGGGGAACAAACATAAATACATTCATCCTATGTATATCATATGTTAATTAATTTATGATTGATATAACAAAAACATGAACTAAGCTTGCGTGATTTTCTATAAACGCAGCAATAACATTTCATAATGAAACGGTAGGTCACTTTAAAATACCCTTCATCGACCTACCAGTCAAATATTAAATTAACATTATGGTACACAAAGTTTTAAAATATCCGCTCGATATTTTTATTTAGCAATCGTTTTTATAAAAGATAGAAATATACAAATAAATATAGAATAATTTATTGCCTCGGTACACGTGATATATAAAAAATAATATCAGCTTTGTATTATATACTGTCCCACTATTGGGCACGGGCCTCCTCTACTACTGAGAGGGATTAAGCTTTAGTCCACCACGTTGGCTTAGTGCGGATTGGTAGATTTCACAGACCCTCAAAATTCCTATAAAAACTTCTCAGGTATGCAGGTTTGTTCACGATGTTTTCTTTCGCCGTTAAATCAAGCGATAATTCACCAAGAATACACACGTTATTTTAGAAAATTCAGAGGTGTGCACTTGGGATTTGAACCTGCTGACATTCGCCTTGGCAGTCCGTTGCACACCCCAAATAGACTATCGCTGCTCTATAATATATATTATATAAAAAATACAAAGTAGGTACTAGTAACATATTCTATTGTGAGATATGTTATATTATACATTTTAAGAAAATCGATAAAATACAAATCGACAGAAAAGGGGACTTTGTTTTTATGTATATTTAGTTATATTTTAACATTCGTGTAAACATAAAATATCATTATTGAACATATTTTTGTACAAATATATTTATTCACACATGCATTAGCGTGTTTGAATAAAGATCCGTTTCAGAGATTACTTTGAAACCGTTTAAACGATTTCAATGAAATTTTGTAATTGTTTCGGCTAGTTCCATCCCAAAAGTTGAAATAATTTTGATTCCGATAGGATTGTTGTAGAGAATAATTTTTTAAGTTTACGCGAATGTTAGACATTTAAATTAAACAATTTTACGAATTTTATCGCGGTTTTAATATTTTACTTTTCTCCCGACGTTTCGAAGACTTTGCAGCCTTCATGGTCACGGGGGGGACTGAGGTGTTGTTCATCCGCAAAGTCAGAGTTAGAGAGTAGAGACTGTTGTAGTAAGTTAGAAAGACCAAATATAGTTTACATATAACGCGGTCTGGCAGTAAAACATTAACCGAGCCCACTAGTTGAATATAAAATCAAAAATAATCAAATTCTGTACCTTCCACCCGCAGTAAATTACCTTACGTCAGGTCATTACGAGCAAAATATGTCAAAACTCAACTCGACATAAAACTCTTGCCACTTGGCAAGGATGTTAAATGCCAGATAATGGTGCACAGCGTGAGAAAAGTTAATAAATCATGGCACAAAGGGCCCGCCACGTAAATACGACCTCCATAGGTATTTAATTAATGCGTATAAAGTAGGCTGTATTTAATATTACATTTTTGACGGGTAGATTAAATTTGCCGATTAAATGCGATCACGGAATCGCCGCGCGAATATTGAATTATTATTTGCTTTTTAATTTTATATGTTTAATTGATTTGAATGCCAGTGAAGTTGATGTGCTGTTTAATTTAAACCTGTATAGAGAATTAAAATTAAATTATTTTTCGGATTTTATCGGGGTTTTAATATTTTACTTTTCTCCCGAAGTTTCGAATATTTTTTAGATATTGTAACTTGGTGGATGACCAACAGTCCTCGAAAAGTTGGGAGAAAACTAAAATATTACAACCGCGATAAATAGTTTAATTTCAATATCTAACATTAACGTAAACTGTATAGAGAATGTAAAAACCCAAGAACTGATGTATTTAGTTTTTTTTTTAATTAAAGGCCTCGCTAATTAGCATTTTAGTTGGCGATTATTATAATAACTAGGGTTTAAAAAGTTTTAATTAAATTTCATTTGACAGTTTTTGTATTAAATAGCTAATATAATTAGTACTCAGTTATTATCATTTAGTTGGAAACATAAATTAGAAAGTGATTTTTGTATTTGGTTGGCTTATGCATTAACATTTACTCAAAAGTTGTCAAAAAAGCCCCTAATGTTTTGACTCAGTCGTCGTTTTGATCTTATACCCAATTTTTGCTTGACATTCAAAAGTGACAGCTAAATTAAAAGCCATAAGAGTTGTTAAAATACTAATGGAAGATTTATGTTAAAACGATTGAATCAGACACTGACTATTTATTTACTCTATACACTACAAAAACATTATTACTTTGGAAAAAGTGACATCAACTTTAACTATCAATGTAAAACTGCTCAATAACCTGACTTAATTTCCTTCAAATGAACACAACAGGGTTACCGAACCAAATAATAAACCTTCCCACAAGCTTCCTTAAACAAAAGAGCTAGGAAAGGAAAAAATGTCAATATCCTTGAATGACTTCGCCTCTCGCCAAGAACTAAAAGAACAACCTAAATATGTAAACGCTGTTGTTAGAAGCTGTTCAAAAGTTTTAACAAGTAAGGCGTTTATAGAAGTTTGTATATGTTATAAAACACAACATAAAGGCTGAGTTTCATATCTTGTTTGAATGGAAAAGATGTTCTTGAAAACTGAACGAAAATGTTAAGAGCTTACCCAGAGCAACTAGGCTATCGCCAAGCGGCGATAGCCTAGTTGGTTGTGGAACGGACTGCCGAGACGAATGTCCGCAGGTTCAAATCCCAAGGGCACACACCTCTGATTTTTCTAATAAATTAAGTGTGTGTTCTTTGTGAATTATCGCTTGCTTTAACGGTGAAGGAAAACATCGTGAGGAAACCTGCATACCTGAGAAGTTCTCTATAGGAATTTCGAGGGAGTGTGAAGTCTACCAATCCGCACTAGGCCAGCGTGGTGGACTAAGGCCTAATCCCTCTCAGTAGTAGAGGAGGCCCGTGCTCAGCAGTGGGCAAGTATATAATACAGGGCTGATATTATTATATTATTATTTATTACCCAGAGCAAGCGGGCCTTGAGCATTCGTTCTATACCTTTCTGATGCACAAGTTTCGGCGTGAAAATATGCAAAGATTTACGAATAATTTATTTAAAAATCTATTTTCGTATCCATGATAAAATAACGTACATCAGCCAGGAGTAATACCGCGTCTTAATATTAAAAAAAAAATCAAATCAGTTTAGTAGTTTCTAAAATTAGTACCATCAAAGAAACAAAGTATTTAGCTGTACAATATTAGTATTGATTTGAAACTACCAAAGTTAAGATAACATATTGTAGAAATATGATGGTTAATTTTTTTCTATGTTTTATATGTTAGATTGGTCACATACACAATGATCACCAATACATAGATACAAATCATGCTCGAACTTGAAATAAGCATGTTCAAGTAGATAGCTTCTAAAAATACGGTTAACACGGCGTTTTTCTAGGGGTAGCATCGTAATATTCAGCCAGTAAATGACTAAGTAATTCATTTGACAGTAAGCGTCACGTCCGCCTGTACACCATATAGTATACCTATAAAATAAACCCCAATAAAATCCGTAAATTAGTTTTTAAGATAAGATAATTTATATGTATAAGAACATGAGTATACATACACAGGCATGCAAGACGTTACATAATTATAATAGAGACATCACCTTTGGTCGCGGCAGCAGCGTACAAATATAAACAGATAGATTATTAACATTATACATTTCAATTTCAATGTTTTCATTTCAATCAATTTTGGTTTACAAGTTTGCTGTCTGAACAAGTATGAAAAAATATCTCAGCTATACAAATTAAGCTAAACTAAGCTTTTTCTTTGCGAGCAGGTCACAAGATCTAAATAGTTAAAATTTTATCTGCATTTCTTTGCTGTACAGCCTAGCTATATCTTTGCCGTTGTGGGGAAGGCTGAAAAAGTACAGGCCGCGGTTCCAATTTCCGCAGCGGGAAAAATGGTTGAGCTCTCCAATATTTTGTTCCGGCTGTAGGTGCGAAATCGAAGCTTGAATCGAAAGAGCCAGTAAAGCCTTTGAATGCGTCCCACTTCCTTTGGTTTCGCGGATGATCATTTACCATCAGGTCACTCAGTTGCACATTGTCCGTCTTTTCTATAAAAATATCTGTAGACTATTTTTAAATTATTATACTTGAATATGAGGTTATAACTGCAAGCCCCGTACCTATTAACATCTACACAGATATCTATTGCTAAGTCTTAAAACGTTGCTTACTGATGAAGCCAGCGATTCATTCTTAATCAGGAACTCTAGTCGCCGACCAAAATACATTATCTCAGTAATACTTCCTAATATTTGCCGGTTCATAGCGTTGCGGTGTTTTGTAGTCTCACAGGTTCGATACAGCTACAGATCCACGGAATTTTTCTATATTTCCTTCTCATTCATTCTATAAACTACAACGTGTCTCTTATAAAAATACATCCATTACCGACTAAAACCATACGAGGCTCTTAAGTAAAATAACAAAACGTGCAGAAACTACAGGCAATTCGTTCGAAAAGTTAAAAATTTCCTTTACAGAAACGCGTTTATAAAAGTTCACATTCTTTTTATTTCCAACTGAGTCGAAAGAACCTACTTACATACAACACTTCTGCAAAAATGGGTTGATGCAATCACGTTAATGAAAACAAGCTATGTCTAGTAAATATTCTGTGAATTTTCTGTACACAGCATTTAGAAAGATACAGCGAGAAATATAAATGGGATTTATTCGACAATTCTGCCTGGGTTTTTGACTCGTGTATAATTCACACTGTTAATTTGTTAATGTTTGAACTAGTTAGGCCTGGCATACAATATGTAAGATTAACGGCTTCGGTAATGTAGTTCAAATGCTTTTGCGCTACGAGTACATCTACCGAACCCTGGTCCTGGGTTCGAATTTCGGGCTGGGCCAAAAATAAGTGACTGAGTTTTTCCATCTTAAAAATTACTCGCGGCTCGGAGTCAGGAAGTTGGCGGTGTGATATCCCCGTGGCTTGGAAAGCACATAAAGCCGTTGGTCCTGCACCTGATCTTCCTCCGATCATTTCGGATTGCCGTTTCACGAGACTATGAGTGTGAAGGAATAGAGAATGCACCTGAGTATTGTAATATAATCTCCTGCGTAAGTACCTGACTGATATCCGTTGTTATTGGCCGTCGTAGCAGAAATTCGACTAGGAGGAATTCACGTGAGATTTATTAATTGTAACAGATTGGCGGATCTTCTTTTAGCTACAATCTATACATATAATAAAACAACAGAATTCAGTGTCTTTGTGATAAAATAAAAGTAATAAAAAAGAAAAGGAGTGTAATAGAACACGAGCGATTTTTAAAATAAATTTGGTGTATTTTTTTCGTTACCACACATCACCGAAGTTATTGAACAGGTTTCCATGAAGTGTTCCCTTGAACAGAATATAATTAAGAGCAGAATAATTTTCAGTTTCATTAAATCGGAAAGAATTAGTCGTACCATATAAAAACTTTGCGGGTTTCGTATGTTTTAGAGTCAAAACTAAGCAAAATGAATTCTGTGACATGTTCGAAAATGTCTCATCGATCCATCCTAGAATAAAAGACGAATATAACTAAACATATCTTCGTACATAACTATCCTCGACTACTTCGAGCAATAACTGTTTAGGATCGAATCCTTAGTGTCCCTTATTGCGCGGGGTCATCAATTGCTTGCTATAACAATTCCAATATAGCTAAAGTTTCTCTATTGTTATCATTGTATAGTTTGTAATTGGCGTCCAGTCTAGACTGCGGTTGGAAACTATTGTTTTGATTTACGTTTGGTTGCTTTATTGGCATTGGGGTTTTGGTCTTTTTAAAGATTAGGATCATTACCATTAGTGGAATTGGGTATCAATAAATTGAATTAAGGACATAGCAGATACAAAAAATGGAAAGCAAGGGTGATTAGGAATAGCGGAGATTATATTGAAATATGTATGTGTTCCTGATATCTGAATCGAACTAGTGTTTTTCTAACTCTCCATTGTCTTACAACTTATATATCATAAGTATGGTAAATGTAACACCAAGTTATAAATAATAAAAACAAAACAGGTTTTTATTCCCTAGAGAATAGAACTTATAATTATACGAACTACGTATAATCATGAACTGTGACATAAATACTCGACCAGTTCATTTAATAATGTAATTTATTATTACGGGACATAATATTCAATTCACAATACATTTTGTTTAATGGAATATAATGTAAGAAAGCCGTGACAGTAAATTATGGAAGGCTTTGATGTCATGCGGTTTTATTGTTTTCTGAAAGATTTATTTTTCCAATAAACACAATGGATATTCGCACACTTATGTGATATAATATACATAAATTTATCCATGTGTCTATTGAAAGTTCAACAAAACCTCTTCCTTTTCCTTATTTCTTGTAAGTTTATGAATAAAATATATATGTAATATACTAGCTTTTGTTCGCGGCTTCGCCCGCGTGAAGGAGATTTCCGGAATAATTTTTTTCCGACTTACTTGCTATGTATCGTTATATTATGACCAAATTACACAAAATCATTATATATTGTAGCCTATGTATTATTCTTATGTATAACCAACATTACTGTACAGTTTCATCCATATCTGCTCAGTAGTTTTTTCGTGAAAGAGGAACAAACATACATACATCCATACATCCATCCTTACAAATTTTCGCATATATAATATTAGTAGGATATATTTGAATATACCTAGTCGAAACGACTTCGTAATTTAGAAAGAACTGCAGCGAGTCTAAACGAGATTTAACTATGGAATCAAATACAAATAAATATAGCCAATCACTAATCATTGCCAATCGGACCCGAGCTTTAACTTCCCTCTGAAATACACGAGACTCAATAAATCATTCAAGTCATTAATACTATCATTGACTAAGTAAATTCAGAGCACAAGAGACCCCGAATCACCCTATTGTGTCTATAAAGTTTAAATGTATTCATAGTCGAACATCGGCCGGCGAAGATCGGTGTTCGAAGTCTTCCCTGAATTAACATGAACATTAATTGACTTAGCCTGAACCCTGATTTAAATACTATAGGTAGAAGACACGACTCCCTCTTGTAATGGCTTTCAAGATATGCATATAGTTATTAAGATCCTGAATGGGTGAGTAATAGAATTTAATATAGTCTGCCGCGTGTAAGTTGACGCTTTGGAGACAAGGTTATTGACTACTTTAGTGTTAATTTTGCGGTTTCGTTCGTGTGGAAGTTCTCTTGATAATGTAGGTTAGATTACTTGAAAAGCCCTCTATCAGCTAATACAAGTTAATTAAAATCGTTTCAACCGTTTTTATGCGGATAAGGAAATAATAGACCAAAAAAAAACCATTAGGAGCGTTAGTTTGGGAGACATACAGACCCACAACTTAAAATTATAACAACCCTCTTTTTCCGTGGATGGTTAAATGAAATGAAAATTTGTTTAACATTCAAGTAACTAATAAATAATAATAATAATATCAGCCCTGTATTATAATACTTGCCCACTGCTGAGCACGGGCCTCCTCTACTACTGAGAGGGAAGTCAAGTCAAGTAACTAAACTATATTAAAAAAAATTTTTTTATTAAAAATAACTTTTTATATACATTTTAGTTTGTATATACGCGCTAACCTCTAGAACTAATTTGATTTAGATAATGATTACACTATTAGAAAAATATTTTTTACCCCAAGAATAGATTCGGGTAGAATCGTGAACATAACATACAACAATAACCGAATATGGCTCAAGCATCAAGTTAGCTGCATTCGGTTATGCTTGACGTTACATGTAAATTATACGATGCCGCCATAGTAATTACTAGGCATTATGAGGCTTAATAACTGATGTCGCAGCTTGACGAGCGCAGTGCGGTGCTATACATTATGTCAGTCGTATGAATATGCTACTGCTGGTCTTTTTGTGTACTCTATCGGCTCTTTCACGGGGAGTGCTCTAAGGTACTCTTTGAGATGACACCGTCATCTCCATTTTATTATCGAACCACAAGTTCTCGAAGGTAAGTTCATTCACCACTTGGAAACGTCATCTACCAGGACTGTGCATTCAAAGATCATTTTTACCACGAACTTGTGTGCTCTGGAATTCCCTCCCACGGTTTTTCCTCGGCGTTTATGACTTGTCCTTCAAACGTGGTTTAAAAAAAGTTTTACGTAGTAGGCAGCAGATTTTCTGTACTCCTGGCATTGCCGATACCCATGGGCAATGGTCACCACTTACCATCAATTGGCCAGTCAGCAGGTCCGCCGTCGGCAGCAATAAAAAAATTCCCACTGTTTATGATGCTTGATGCTTACTACCAAGCAAGCAATTAGCTTGACGAAGGCTTGACGTATTCATTTTAGGGTAACGCATAGCCACGATTGGTCTAGATTTTTACCAGGTTATGCACTTCAGTTAAACATTTGAAAATCATGTATTACTCAGGTAAGATTTATGTACGAAGCTACAACACAGGAAATAGCGTTTGCTAAATGGGGCGCACACTCGCCTCTGTTTACCCCAACTACAGAAATAGTCGTGAAGGTATTACTAGCTGTTAGTCGCAGCTGTGCTTCGGTGGTTAAGTTTATCGGTCTTCCTTATAGATGGAACTATAACTTTAGTATCGAGTAATTCAGCAAACCGTTAGATGCTAGAACCAAGAAATGTCCACCCTGCAGTCGCAAATAACTTGTTATAGCTAAGCGAAGTTTGATAATATACTAACGCCTTTCATCCCCGGGTAGGCACAAACGCAAACAGCGCAGCCAATTTTTGGCATATCTATTCTATCCCATTATATGATAGGTGACGAACCTATCGTCTTGTCTAGCACAAATTTTATACTTTGGACTGATACTGAGCAGAGAAACCCAATATCACTGCCCAAATCGGGATTGAAATCCGCGACCTCATATTGGTAGTCGTCCCGCACACGCGATTCAATTCCGCCCCAAGCACTCTAATAATAATATTTACAACCCTGTATTATATAATGCTTGACAAACTACACCAGAAGAGACATGAGAGGGCTCGTGCGGAACAAGTTAGGTACTTGTTAGAAACTGAAGCGGCTTTCATTAATATAAAAAGAAGTATTACTGACTACAGATATAATTTCACAAATATTACACAAACCAAAGGATCAGTACGACATTCAATGAACAACTGCTCACTGCCAACTACCTCGGTCTGTCAAACGCTCAGTGTTTTACAGCAAAACGCGTCATAAATACCCTCACAAAAATATTTTTATCCTAACTCTAGTTGACCCGACAGACGTTGTCCCATCTTAGCTATGAATTTGCAGCGCGCGTTCTGTCAATCGCTGACAGTTATTTCAAACAATTGACAGTTATATAAAATTTATAATTTTGTTAAGTTTTATTAAATTTCCTAATTTACGGCGCAATTTTTTGATTTTTTTCTTTCAGAAAACCTACTGACAATAACAAAATCAACAAAAATAATAGTGAAATCGGTCCAGCCGTTCACGCGTGATGGCGTGAACAAGGGAAATAGGGATTCATTTTTATATATATAGATAATATAAAATTCCATAATGCTACATGAGTTGTAGGTGGGTTTGAATAAGGAGGTTTTTTGTCTAACAACCTAGAGTGGTTTCTTTATTTGGGTTAACTAATGTAATATAAATATTCCAGACAATATTTTACGGTGCAGTCCACACTAATCTAGAAATGGTAATTCGCGAACACACACCTCAACCTTTTTAATTTATTTTATTCAGTGCATCGTAAAATATCAACAGAGAAAGCTGCAGGATGGGTATGCCGTCTCCCACGGGAATGTCAGCTTTTGTACGATTCACTTTGAAGACGTGAAGACGGATTGTTAAAGATACTTCTGAACCCTGGAATTCAAGTTGAAGTAGGGTTTTAAATTATCCAGATTACATGTAATTTATAAGGTATTAGCTTTTGCTCGCGGCTCCGCTTGCTTGATTAAAAATCCGGGACAAAAGTCTTGCTTTATATTTTCTCGAGATAAAAAGTAGCCGATGGACTCAGGAGTAATGTAGTTTCGTATTGGTGTAAAAAATTAAAAATCGGTTTAGTCGTTGCTTAGAATTACGCGTTCGAACAAACAAATAAACTCTAAAGCTACATATTAGTATAGATAAGTCCTATAAATGGTAAAGCTTGGCTGTAAAGATATTTGTGTATAGCTTGAACGGGCCCGTTCGAGATTTTTGTACATTTGATTTATTACACAATTTTTATATCATGGGTACAATTTTTGAAGACCTCAGCATGTATGTGTTTTCACATAGACGCGTGCCTTATTATTTTTGTATTCCTTGTCCGAGCAGAATACTTAATAGTTGACCCACTACTTCGTCTACCAAAATCCTAATACGAATCAACAAATCCACGAACCGCAGTACACAAAAATGTTATACAAGTTTTAAGGTAAAATCGTGAAATACCTGCATAATTAAATAATGTAGGGTCGTGTTCATAGCGGATGGAGACTAAAGGAAAAACAAAATTCGCATACATATTTAAAACTCGCGTGGTTCGCCAGATACGTGTAAATATTAGTTTCATTTATATTTCCACGTGTAATTACAAGAATTGAATTACTAGTACCGAAAATGACGACTAAGCGCAGTTATAATTGGTTTGATAATTTTAAAATGAGAACTAATTAAAGATATAAACGTATACACTTGTGATTCTTTAGTTTGACTAAGCGTCTGTGTATTGTAAAATGTGAATAGTTACGATTCTTTTGTTTTTAATTTCTGTACCGCTAAAAGAACTCTTATAGGATTACTATGTTTTCCGTCTACTTATCTGCCTGACTGTCAACACCCTTATTCCTAGGAACGTAAGGTCCAAGATCTCTTCGGGTACGATGAGACTGCCTAGGTGGCGTAGTTGTATTGCAAGCGCTTTTCGGCCCCTATACTGAAGATCCACCGTAACCGTACGGATTCGTATCTCGGGTCGGAGAAATTGGTATTTTTTTTTATGGAACTGCCGTGGTTATCACCGGTGGTACCCTGCTAACGGTGTACAAGCGATCCCCCGGCTTAGCAACCACGGCAGTCCCAACGAAGATTTGGTGGGCCCTATCGCTATCACTGAGGGTGCCCGCAGACGGTACGCTGGTGACCCGCAGCTATTCGCTCATAGGGCCCGGGAGGAAGAGGGGAGAGGATAGAGGGAAGGAAGAGAAGGGGAAGGAGTTTGTTAGGATGGTTGGAATGGAGAGGGAGGAGAGATGTTCGCGAACCCTTATAGGCCGCAATGTGTATTTGATAACCAAGATACACATTACACTATGTGCCTAGAGTCGCGGTATAATGTTCCCCCGTGCATGGGCGTGCATTCGGTGTGAAGACCGAGCGCACAAGAATTGCCTCGGGTGTGGAAAATTGATATTAGGTTGTTTTGCTCAGTTTCAGTCGGAAGTCTGGAATGTATGGTATGTTGGTTGTACCTGTACTCTTTTGTTTTTGTTAAGTGTAGGTGTGTGATAAATATTAATTTTAATTTTTTATCGCGGGGTAATAACTCATTATTGCCGTTACGGGAGGAATGAGTGAAGTCTCAACTGACCCAATTCCTATTAATTTAAACAGCATTTCACTCATAGGGTACTTGTTGTATTGATATTCATACGCAATGATGATCACTCACCATCAAATAACTCACCTTACTAAAATATGGAAATCGAACTAAATAGGCCCATAATTATAGGCGGAAAATTTTTATAAAATTTATTCAGTATTTATTGGAATTTGATCTGGAGCTTATAATAATTTGCTTTCGCATTAAGCTCGCCCTGGTTGTTTGCCTTTGACGGCTTTTAACTTTGCGAGAAATATTGATGAAGGATTTTGTGCTTTCGTAATAATATTTGGAATAGATATTATTACTATGAAATACCTTTTAAGGGCCTTTAAGAGAAGTAATAATTTTTGGTATGATATAATATAGTAGAGATATGTTGTAGAAGTTACGCTTTGTAGCATTTTTTTTTCTATCTAGCATGAATTTTGTACTTTGTTTGATTTTCTTAGGGTGGTAATAAACTATTCGCACTCTTGAGTAAAAACTTAAGTAGACATTTAAGACTTAACTATTTAATATTAAGTCTTGGTAAATACGTATAAGAAATATATAAAAAATAAATCAATAGCACTTACACGTATTTACAGCTCAAGTATTGACTTGAGCTGTCACTTGAGCACCTGTTGTCAGATAAGTTGGCGCTGTTCTTAAAAAATAATTGTCAAACTCCGTCTTATGCTGTAACTAAGATATCATTCGATATGTTAATATCTGTTTATTATATAGCCACGATCTTAAGATGCTGACTAATTCAACAGCGTCTCAGTAAATATCGCACTTCATAATGAAATTGAGTTGCAGCTCTTAATAACAAAAAACCTGCCCACAAATTCTTAGTTGTATTTTGTGGATATCGACTACTTGTGAAGTAAGTCAATATGTATATAAATTTAAATTTCGAACTTTTTAAGCCCTGTTTAATTTAATTGTATTAAAATACTACCAACGTTCCCTATTTTATAAAACCCGATCTTAATACCTTGTTAACAGATACCATATTCTCTTGAGTCATAGGGTGAGAATAATATAATTTAACCTTGGATTAATCCAATATATCAAAGCCCATAATACATCACATTATTAATTCAACAGTATGTAAATGCGGCATTGACATTGTAGAACTAAATACAAGTCACATTCCGGCAACTTAAGCTTTGGACAAATTAATTCAAATTTCATATTATTCAAAGTAACATGTGGGTGTACTATGTCGTGGCAAGGTTCTGTTATCTTGTTGGGAAAATTCCGACACCCTATTCTGAAATTGTTGGGAACTTTGTACATTATCATTCCTTTTCTCTCTGTACGAGGTGGAAAAGGACGGCTAGTGTGCATGCTACGTATTCTCAA
This sequence comes from Manduca sexta, assembly GCF_014839805.1. Classification (NCBI taxonomy): domain Eukaryota; kingdom Metazoa; phylum Arthropoda; class Insecta; order Lepidoptera; family Sphingidae; genus Manduca; species Manduca sexta. The sequence goes on from NC_051136.1 coordinate 3,831,398, forward strand.
TTAGGTACGTACGCTTCACGTTGAGTTGCTAATTACATATTCGGTGACATGCTCGAGCCCCGATAAAGTTCCGGGTTAGGGACGCCCGGATTCATATCGAGGTATTTTTACGGTGTTTGAGTTTTACTTAATAAAAATTTATAATTTTTTATATTTCATTTTTGATTTATTTCTTTCTTCCATACATAATTTTGTTAATCGATTCAGTGATTTAAAATATTTATTACTGTGATTCTGTGTACGTAGTATTTCGTTCCATGATGTGATGAGTGGTCTACAGTGATAGTTCATATAATCCGATTCCTACTGGCTTCCCTTTCATAATTCATGTAAAATCTAATTATTAGAACGATTTGCCGACCACATTAAGTCATTTTAGTACCTATATATTGTGTCGGGTTACCTTTAGGAAAACTTCACCCTTCGCCACTGGTCTAACACGTTATCAGACACATATTTAACAAATAATCCTAATACTGATAGCTTCTGTTGATAATGCGGTGTGACATAGGCGATAATAACCTATTTTTCCGCTTATACTCGTTAGAAACAAAATTATCTTTTTGCGCATTTGCGCCTAAAAATCCATGAATTTCTTCTTGTCTGAAATAAACATCCGAACCCTAGATAGTTCAAATAGAAATATACCAGTCAGACAAAAGAATGTTCTAGTGCGCTTTTTATCAGAACGATTATAAATGTCTAAAATTCGAATGAACGTTTGAATTTCCTGCATATCTGCAAAAGCTTTCCTTGGGTTGCTGATTTTGCATTACTGAATTAAAACCAGGGCGTTGGCGGTCGAGCAAAAATATGAGAATCGTTAATTTTTAGCAACGCTCTTGTCATTTGCAAGTTTATTGGAATAACTAGCTTTTGCTTGCGGCTTCGCCTACGTGAAGTCCCGTTATATATTTTTTAGAGATAGAAAGCCTATAACCTTCCCAGGGTCTTAAACTATCTCCATAGCAAATTTCATAAAAATATGATCAGTAGATTTTGAGAAAATCGATCACATATACAGACAGCTTTTGGGGACTTTGTTTTATAACATGTATAGATAAGGTCTTTGTACGGCTTATTGATCTTGGGAAAGGGTACAAGAAATGTGTGATCTGTGAGTTCCTGGACTCGATTCTTAGGGTTACAAACACTTTAGTTTGTTATCGGTTCGAATAGTACAGGATAGTCTAGTTGGGAGCCCAACGGACTGCAGTGACAAAGATCATACACCAACACAGGCATGCTCCTATACCTTTTTAATGGTGAAGAAAAACAGCGTGAGGAAATCTACATTAGACTTCTTCATAAGATCCATAATGTCAAGCCACAGTAGACCAGCCTAAGGTCTCAGAATTCTCCATAAAAGTTTCGAAGATATATCAACCCGCAGTAGACTAGTCTAAGGTCTAAACCCTCTCCGTAATAAGAACTATATAATACAGGTCTAGTATGATTTTATTATTATACCTATAGATACTATCCAGCTCGGACACCCTCCCTACAACTCTTGTAAGCCATTATCGACATTAGCAAATATTTTATGACATCGGACGGTGAAGCGAGGTGAGTTCTTGGCTAATTAGTCTGGTTTTGCGGTTTGAACAATGTAAATTGCTTGGAATTGAAATTTGTGCTCGATATAGCTAAACAGAGTCCCTATGATTTTTTTGTATGTGTAAGTTGCAGTTAAACGGACTACTCTAATCATACAAAAATAAAATTTCTTCAGCTTTAAATATACTATTAGTTACTTATCTAATACTATACTATTGTAAACAAGTTATATCTATATATTATAATTTGTATCCCACATAGTTGCTACTAGACCTTTTTTTAATATTTATTTTTATTTTATATTATTTGGGTGGCTAACAGCTGTCAATAACCAATATATATTGAAATGAACACAATAATTAAGTCAATTACGAGTTATTTATTTTGGATTTCTTCTACGTCTTTATCGATATACTTAAGGATACATCCACACATCACTAACCCACCAATCCTTTCAACACAATTTGACACAACGTCAAATCAAGCCGGTTTGACCTATTTATTTAACGGGATTAATTTATTGTACAGGTTTAAGACATGTTCATTTTAATTTAACAATTACATTATTTTTAATAAAAATACAAATACTTTTCATTGAAACCATTTTTGCAAAAGAACATTAATACATTAACTTAAATTTATTATTTTAATATTTAAGTTTTAGATCATCGTATTAGATAATTATATATCGTCGTGTATGATAATATATATTAATATTTTAAATGTCGAGGACGACGCGAATTATAGAATTTTTTTTTAGAGAGAATAAAATAAAGAACATTTCAAAATTACGTACATTAAACATGTTTCTAAGAATGAACTAAACATTCATCGGGCTAAAATGTAGACTGTTACCCCAATTTATAACTGAAAATCAAAATACTATAATTTAGGAGTAAGCATTCCATTATTATAATTCGAAATTTGCGGTAACTTTTAACTTTGTTGTTTGTTTTCGAGATACTGCGTAACTTTACAGACGAAAAAACTGCCAAATGCAAATAATTTCGATCACTGTAAGTGACGTACCAAAGTTTTAAGATAATAAGTCAACGAATTTAGTTTAATAGATGGTAAGTTTTGGACTGAATACTGAACAACTCATTGAATTTAAATAAACTGATCTATCAGCTTCTAATAAAAACATATTATTATGAATGACATATAAAAGCGATAGAATATTGGCTTCATAAGAAGTGCCTACACACAAAAATACATTTTAATTTTACAAAAACCTCCTACTTAAATGGCAAGCTACGAAACGTATCAAATTAAACGAACCAATTTAATATAACATTAGACATAAAAGATATTCTATTTCAAAAACCATTTTCTATATCTGATACTTTAGTAGTTCTTCGTGGTGACCCAGTTCGAAACGTTCCTATATCCCGCACGCATTATTTTTGTCGAGTCAGTATGAGCCGTAACCTTTTAGAGGTTATTCGTATGAAACAATTTTGTACCAGTTAAATGATTGTTTCGTTCCTTTCTTGGAGTGTCCATCTGTATAATTGATGGCGTAAGTTAATTTAAATGCTTAAAGGCTGCGAATTATTTGACGTTTCGAGTTTACTTGTACATTGATGATGGTAAGTGGAGAGGGCTCCAATAAAATGTCGACTGACGAGAGATGATTACCCCTCGGTCGAAACAATGACGTCGGTCTGTTGAAACCGGATATATACAGACTGATCCCGGAACGCGACACACTTACGTGGGCTACTATGACGGGTTTTAACACCTTGTGTACGGTGGCTATTATCTAAGCGAATATAAATATATTCTACCACTAGCAAGTTTCAGTTATAGTAAAATTAATAAGCTATAGATTATAACTAGACAATTAGCAATTAATATTAGGCAATATTAAGGTAAAAAAAACGGGTACTTATCCTTACTTGGAAACTCTAAAAGAGAGTTTCACAACATCTTTATTATGATATTGAATACAAAAGATTCAACACCATTTAAAACTACTTTTCGGCAATACTTATATAACTTCACTAAACTAAGAAAATTTTATTGACAATATTATGAAATAATTCAAGTGGAAAGTTGTAATCTTTAATACACTCTTTTGTTTATCTATTATATTTCATTTATTCAATATAATTTAAGTGGAAAATTCTAGTGTTCAAAACATTTAACAGTTTATTGATATTATATTTATTGTATTTTCCGAAATATTAATATTAAAATGTTTTATATTTATCGTATGCATTTCCCATCGGTAACTTTATAGGGGAAAAAAAAATTATGAATAATTTACTTTAAGTACAGGGAACTCGAGTGCAAAATTCCATGCTTCTAGAGTACTCGGTTTTGTCAAGCGTCAGTCAGTGTTAAGAATTCTATTAAGTAGATCGCAAACTACTGCCGAAACTAGAACTTTAATACACTGCAAGGCAAATTAACAGAGTTATTTTAACCTAAAATATAATTTAAAAAAAAAACTTATTTTCGGTATTCATAAGGCCAAAATTATCAAAGATCGATCTCTAGAGAGTGAATCTCTTGTGTTATTTGTTATGTTCTTGTATGTATCTAAAATTATTAATTTAGGTTTTAAAATAATAATATTTAAACTATTATCTATACTTATAATAAATCTGTAGAGAGGTCAATTCTGTACATGAAATATATTTCAAAAATAACTGTCAGGGGGTGATTAGGGATCGATACTGATGCCAAAAATGCAATTAGTAAAATTTTTGTCTGTCTGTCTGTCTGTCTGTCTGTCTGTCTGTCTGTCTGTATAACCGTTATAGAAACAAAAACTACTCGACGGATTTTAACGAAACTTAGTACAATTATTTTTCATACTCCTGTGCTGGTTATAGTATACTTTTCATCACGCTACAATTAATAGGAGCAGAGCAGTGAAGGGAAATGTTGGGAAAACGGGAGAAGTTACTCCATTTTTTAAGCTTCCGTCGCGTGTGCAACCTTAATGGTTAAAGCTATATAGAAATCATGTATGACGGAAATGTTCTCCTTAAAATTATGTAAAAAATATCACACGACAGCATATGTCTATCTTTTATGGTTGACTCACAATGACACGTGTAACTCCCGATAGCTTAGCAGTTCGAAGCTTCCTCATTATATTTGTTTACTAATCTTAGGAACTATCAGTCCAAACTGAAAAATTCTTTTTGCGTTGGATAGCCCTTTATTTGTGGATTGCTATAGGCTATATATCATCACGCTATACCCAATAGGAGCAGAGCAGCAATGGCTAATCTCTGGAACTACCGGTCCAAACTGAAAAATTCTTTTTGCGTTGGATACCCCTTTGTTCGTGGAGTGCTCTAAGTTATATATCATCACGCTATGACCAATAGGAGCGGAGCAGTAATGGCTAATCTTAGGAACTACCAGTTTGAACTGAAAAATTCGTTTTGTGTTGGATAGCCCTTTATTTGTGGGGTGCTATAGGCTGTATATCATCACTCTACGACCAATAGGAGCGGAGCAGTAATGAAACATGTTACAAATACGGGGACAATTTATTCGTTTTGAGAGCTTCCGTTGCGTGCGCTGCGTAAACGGTTAAAGTTATGCAACAATGATGTATGTCGGGATTATTCCACTTTAAAAGTTCTAAAAAATATATTATAAAACAAAGTCCCCCGCTGCATCCGTTTGCCTGAACGTCTTAAACTCAAAAACTACCAAACGTATTAAGATAAAATTTGGTATGGAGACAGTTTGAAACCCTGGGAAGAACATAGGCTCCCGGGAAACGACTACTTTTATAATGGAAAACTTTAGCCTGAAAAACTTTATAACGCGGGCGGAGCCGCGAGCAAAAGCTAGTATATTATAAACATCGAAATAAAATAACTTTGGGTTCAACGCGATTTTTTGTGTTTTAGTTTTCTCCCGCCGTTTCAAAGACTGCAAGCCTTCATGGTCAAGGAGCGGACTGCGAATAAATACCGATAGAATCCGACAACTAGATCAATTTTTATATCTAATATTTGAGTCAATATAAAAAATCATTATACTTACATATTTATTAAAAGGAACTCACAAAACATACGTCGATGCCTGATTTACTAATCAGGCAACAAGGTATCAAACAAAAAACTAAATGTTGTTCCAATTACGAGCCGTCACAGCGTGCGCATAATACAAATGGATAGAACAGAGTAAATATACAATTAAATAAATATAAATATTCATCAACTTCTTTTCAGACATCTTTTCCGATTCACTTATCTCCATGTTTATATTTATTCACGATAAACGTTCAAAGAAAACACCGTCCAAACAAATAGCCGATAATGTCGGCTTCCTCGAAACCCGTCATTGGATATAAAATAGTTAAACCCTCATTTCCAATAAATGACTGTCTTTTTTAAGATCCGCGCGACCCAATCGAGAAAATCTGCAGCGCACGTCACAGGAATACAAAATGAACCCAAATAAAAGGATCCCTGAGTAAATTGAAAAACCGAGTGGAGTTTTCGAATAAATAAAATAGAGAAATCACCGGCAAAGCTGTTAGATGATAGGGCCCAGGGCAATCTGAAAATATTTGGGCGTTAGCGACGTGACGCGAATGTATACAACGGTTAGTAACAATGCGATGCGATTCTATTTTTAAAATATATTTTACGGATTTGTAAATGTTTTGAACGGAGACGAATGTTTTGATTACACACACACATTACAACAGAACACTCGTAAACTTTACTATGACAGAATAATCTTAAGACTACAATAGACCAGGCATAACTCACATTACTACTACATGGCTACTACTATTTTGGATTCAATTCAAATTTGGGTCAGGTTATGATGTTTGAAATTGATTATCGAGGCTAGTGTCATTTACGTCTATTTGAAACATTGTTTAGCTAGAGTGAAATTCTGCAAATAAAGCAACATTCAACAGATGAAAATATAGGCTAACAACTTTTGCGAAAGTATTTATTTGTATTGTTTAATACATATTATTATTAGCGCACCTCCATATAAAATAGTAGGCAGGCGTGGAACTAATATTCCTCGTGGACTACCAAACTTATTTTTATTCAATTAAGGCTCTAACATATCGAACAATACGTTTTATTCAGTAATACTTGCTATGTTTTTACAAATTAAGGATGGTCGTACAATCGAAGCCATAATCATTAATAATACGAAAACGCTGCATATCAGTAAAATGTTAAAAAATATAGTTTTAAATGATAAAAATAAAACAACATATTTTAACACTGCATACCCGCAAATACCACCCAATCTCTGTCTAGCAGCGATTACTCAAACAAATGTAAATTGAATAATAGAAACAAGTCGTTCTTTTGAAAGTGTTCCAATAGACACTTTGTTTGTAAAGCCCACAAAGAATATATTTCGCTTGAAAAGTTTAGCACAAGAAATCCCCGAGGATTGTGTAACCAAATAGCCAGACATTATTTAAAGCGAAAATTCTGAAATATTTTAAACGAAATATTCTAAATTTAAAATTTGGAATACCTTGTTCTACAAATATGGGTTGTTTGTGACCGTTAAAGTATTGGTAAGAAACATTGCTTCACGAAAATACATTTTCTTAAGTGAGTCATTGTTGTTAGTTTGAGAAACATGCATAGCATAACTATTTCATGAATGAAATATCACAGACACTAATAATTATTATTCGGAAAGTTGCACAGTTGGACCCCGGGAAGTAAGTTTTACAGGGAATAAAAATTGTATTAAATCAATCGTCACTTCTTATTATGTTTTATCCTTTTTTGTCTGTTTTAAGTTTCTACTTATACCTATATATCTAAATAATATTAATAACAAATATTATTATTTTTGCCGCTGTACCAATATATAAATTTGCATGCTATGTTCTCCTATAATTGAAGAGGCACGTCACATTGTTAATTGTAACAATGCTACAACATAGTTTTTACGCATTGTATATGCCGTGCATACTTCGTTGGAGGTCCTTAAATAAAAAAATAAATAATTTAGCTCGTTGATTTTGTATGTGACATAATAGTTTCCATAATGATGGAAAACAACAAGAACAGAAAAATGGTTTTACGGTTATACATTCGATGTAGCGTACACTCTGCTAATAGTAAATAAACTATCCAGTTTATAAATTCTAAGGGCGTTAGTACTCTGCTATATATCCCATTATTAATAATAACTAAACATGATGTAATTAATTAATACGAATATAATTATAAACTCGAAAGAAGTTAATATTATCAGGGCTATTTCGTGGACGTTAAAATACTATTAGCGTTCCTATAATTATAAAGCAAATCAAGGTTAAGTTAAATGTAATATAAATTGTCCGCGACCTACCAATGTAGACACGCAAACTTAATTATGATTTAATTTGTGAAATGTACTATGAAATACTTTTAACTTCACAGCCAATACATTTGCTGAAGCCGTAGTACAAATCACCGGCACATAGAACGCGTTTTCATCGCTCGAAAATTATGCTATTTAATATTACGTATATATACATGAAAATATGATATGTTAAAAGTCAATACATAAATATTTGGATAACTCTATTTTTATCCGGGTTAATTGCAAAATAAAATTTGGTTCGTTTTTGTTTTTTAATTGCAAAATGAAGCATTTATTCTTGGAAAGCACTTCACACAGATGGAAGCGCTAATATCATTTACTATTGTATATTATAAGGGTAACTGGCATGGAAGTAGTAGAGTAACCCCACAGCACCTGATAGCGATTGGAGTGGGGTATTAGAGACGTACTCCTCGCCAGTTGAAACAATAATGCCGGCCTGGCTGGTCTCAGAACGCGACTCTTGCGTGGACCACTATGGCGGGTATAGTAAGCTGGTGTGTTGCTTTAAGGAATCACCCCTTTATATGGTCTCAATACCTAAACTGATATTATTTCCAACTATTATCTCACATCTGCGGCGATAGCCTGGTTGGGAGTGGAACGGACTGCCGGAACGAATATCCCCTGGTTTAAATCCCAAGGACACATACTTCTGACTTTTCTAAAGCTATGTGTGTATACTTTTTGGATTATCACTTGCTTTAACGGTGAAGGAAATATTGCGTGGAAACATGCCTACCTAAGTAATTGTTTAACAATTTTGAGGGTGTATGAAGCCTGCCAATCCGCACTAGACCAGCGCAGTAAGGCCTAATCCCTCACGATAGTAGAGGAAGCCCGTACCCAGCAGTGGCGCAATATATAATACAGGACTGATATTATTATTATTGATTTACAGTAACCCAACCTGACGTCTAAATAAGCTTACAGCAAACATACCCATCATTTTGTGTATGACCGTGTACAATTTTACAAGACTAAGTCAAGTCTGCAAAGAAGCAACAAACTAATAATTTCTACACCCTACAGACAGAGTTCTAATTTAAAATTATTCAGTTGTATGAACATTTTCCTTTGTAAACGCGCAGTTTCTTACGGCAGTTAACCCCCAATTAGGACGTCGACGAGCCCTCAAACTTACAGCGGCTGTTATATTAGCACGCGATATGAGTTTTCAGGAATATGATGTTAGGTAATAGTAGTGTGAATTGTTATTATAAGGTTAAAGCTGTTTGTAGTTTTTGTAATAATTCGGTTCCTTTACAATGTCCCAAAAACCGTGATTCGTAGATCGATGTTTAATTTTGATGTTTGTGATTGGTGGAGAGATCAATGTGTCAGTCACGTGGTAGCCTCTCAACCAATCAGAATAAACCGACATGGTCAAGTCTTGGTTTTTGTCATATTCTAAGCACATAGCTTATTTGTGTTCATATTATACTCTGTGATTTTATAGTCGCTTTGGAAACGAAAATTTTAAATTCTGTATCAATAATAGAGTTAAAAAAAAATACCAATGTAATAAAATAAAAATATTTTTTATAAATATTAAAATTTATGTTGACGAATAATAAATGAGAACTTGTGGTAATGCGACTAAATCTCAAGTAATACTACGATCTCTACAACCGGTGCCATTAATTACTAGGAATAATTGTTACGATATCATTATCAAACTCGAACGAGTGAAAAATAATATTATCAGAAATATTTTTTTTGTAATTATAGTATAATTAATTCACAATTTTTTTGGTCCTACAAATAGATTTACCACCTATCACATCATGGGACGGAATAAAAACGTCGAAACGTTCTAGTTATGCCTACTCCTTCAGAGATAACAGGAGTAAGTGTGCATTTTTAAAAATAGAACACATTGATAAATCGAATCTTTGATAAATGTAAAGACTAATTTTATCACAGAAAAATAAAGTGAGACTTATACTTATACTTATTCCCGCGAGTACAGTAAAGCTAGTATCAATATAGAGAAACAAGTGTAAATTTCTCCTCTTAAAAATTCATTTACCGCGATAAGTTATTTGTAAAATAATTCCCAATTCAATCAGAATCTTTAAAATGGTCCTGATGGAATATGTCAGTCATTTTTATCGGTTATTCCAGTAATAGAAGTGTTCTTTTAATTTATTTTCCATTATTTCTTAACAGACAGTTACTTAACTTTTTGACTGGTTTTATTTTTTATTTCTACATAGAATTGTATTTGTTGAAAATTATGTTCTATAAAACTTAAGATTTAAAAACATTATGGTGATTAATTTCGACACAAGTATTTTATTTCAAATAATAGTAATCAAAAAGCTTATAGAATTATATTTCAAATAAGTCCAAAAATCTTTCTTTTTTTACCGAAAAAAATATAAACAGACGAGCTATAAGCAAAAGTCATAAAAATATTTAAAATGTTATCACGTTCTACCAGCTGAACATACGTTAATTTAGTACTACGGCGTAGCGACGTAGCATATGTAGGCGTGTAGCAGTGTAACACCGTAGCCGCGTAGCGGTCGCCACGCCACGTGACCTCCGCACTCAGTCGCCACCCCCAGTTACGCAACACGTAATATCACGCAATCAACATTTAAACACGGCTGCTTACTTAATTGGCACTCATTTTGTGAGCTTACGATCGTTATTTCTTTCTGTGATGCAGTGACGTTAATGCGGAAAGTTTTTTTCGTACGTAAAGCTGTGTTATATTTATATTCATAGTATGTAAAATATACCTCTATTTCTGATTAATGACGATTACTACCTATTACCTAACCCAAATTTGAAATTAACTTCTCTTGTCAACGATTCCATTCGCGTTAAAAATTATTTGAAATACAATTCTCAAAATATAAGATACCTTGAGCATGTCACTAAGGAACACTTAAGTTTTCTAATAACAAATATTTTTCGAATGTATAATTTGGCTAGGAAACCGAAATAGAAACAGGACAGCGATATGTGAATATAGGCGACCTCATCCGTATAGCGGAACCACGACGAATTCAAGGCCGATGAACTTCCAAATATGAGACGCTTGATTAATCGGATTTCAATTTGCCGATTGATTGATAATTAATCATTTAATCGTGCTAAGGTATAATTGAATTGCTATATTAAGACTAGATTACACGTGACTATGATTCAAATATACGACGTCAGTTCCGTTTCACTCACAATTTTATCGCTAGATGGAATTGTTCCTGAGGGTTAATTCATAATTCAGGCTTGGACATTGTTATAAGACGAAACACATATGGCGAAAAGTTGGCGCCCTAGTTGCATTTGTTACTCCTTGAGGGATAGAAGCATAGTGTGATAAATTATAGTACATTCGACTTGGTAAAGCTAGTCTATGGCATGAATGGACGGAGTCAACAGGTACCAATGTGTCATAGAAAACTAATTCGAAAAAACTCGTTTAATACGGTGCGTTTTCCAAAAACCCAATCAAGGCCAAAAGTAAACCCCTTTCGCTTCCTCAATTCCTATTCCTTTACTTTAAGGACGCCAGCGCTTCCTCAATTTCTCTAGTACTGTGTTATGAGCAGTAAATATTAACTATTATCTGATATCTCTTTTGCTCAGTTACGCTTATTAGCCAGCCTATATTCTAAAACTAGTACATAGATATATATTTTACATACCCTGTGTATTTTCGAAATACCCTTTAATTTCAGAACACCATAATATCCGCGATTCAAGTAGGATTTATCAGACCTTTGTTGTGGGCTATAAACGTACGATAAGTACTTGTTCACACTTACGGAAAGGTCCATAAAATGCTCATTAAAACTAATGTATCCATGGCGCTATTAGCTTTGCTAGTTTTAATGTCTTTAAAAGGAATTTTACCCTCGCGTTAAATATTATTTTATATATGGTTTTACAAGAATAAAATTCTTGTATATTATGTTATCTTAGATAAATTTAAATTCTCGTTAGAAAGATTTCGAATTGGATATTCCGGAGTTAGTGGGAAAAATAATCTTTTATGAATAATATTTGCAGCTCGTTGCCGCCATTTTGTTTACTTTGTTCGAAACTTACAATTTTTAATTGAATTCTATGGTCTGAGTAACTTATTGTAGTTATTTTGAAGAAGATAAGTATGTGGTTTCATTTAATAATTCATTGTCATCAATCAATCAATATAATGTGTTTTAATATTTTGCAAAAATCTTTTACTTCTTTTTCAAATAATTCCATTGTGTGATCGCGCACCTTTTGTACGTCTTTAAGGCCTCTCTTTTAAGGCCTATTTTGTATCATATAACAGCATCTATATTATAGCGTCTTTCATTCCACACGCGCAATTCCTAAACACGTTTCAAATTGCTCGTCATGGATTAATGCACATCAATTTAATCTTGGTATTATTTAGATGTGGACAAGCCCTTATCATCAAATGGGATTAACACAGCGTTCCGCTCGCGATAAACGCGCGAGTTTATTTAAAATGTCTCCGTTCTCCACATAATCTGCCGTAACATAAAACTCTGTGTCAAAATAATTCCTCCGGCTCATAAAACTTTATCGCCACATTACGCGTTGTGGTTATTGTGAACACGTCACAATATACTGTTTTAGTGAGTGCTCTTGTTTAGTTTGTCGATTAGAGTTGAGGTGAGATAACTTGTGATTGTTTTTTAATCGTCTTTAGTAATGGATGTTGTGTATACGATGTATTTGTTTTTATAATTAAACTAGGTTTTGCTCGCAGCTTCGTCCGCATGAAAGAGTTTTCTGGGATAGCAAATAGTCTATGTCGTTCCCAGGCTCTCAAACTATTCCCGTACCTAATATCATCGAAATATGTTGGGTAGTTTTTGAGTTTATCGCGTTAAGACATGTAGACAAATGCACCGGGGAAGTTTGTTTCAAAATATATTATTTAGAACTTAACAAGAGGAACAATTCCGTCATACATGATTGTTCCGTTACTTTAACTGTTTACGCAGCGCACGCAACAGAAACTCCCAAAAGTAATAAATTTTCCTCGTTTTTGTAACATTTTCATTGTTGATCCGCTATTATTAGCCATAGTGTGATGTATATAACCTATAGCCTTCCTCGATAAAATATGGGCTATGTAACACTAAAAGATTTTTTCAATTCGAACCAGTAGTTCTTGAGATTAGCGTGCTCAAACAAATAAACTCTTCAGCTTTATATAATAGTATAGATAATTCAACTAAATTCGTTATCGGAAGATAAATATTTATCTGTAAATAGAAACGGCAAAGCGCTTCACCCCAAAAACATATATTGTTAAGTTCAACAAGTCTTAATTGGATATAATGTCTTTGAACATGACAGTACTTGTAGATTGCTGTTGGGCAATACAAAAGTAAAACGGTATCTTTGCTATTTATTTCGAAGTCCTCTATTGAATGAAGTAATAAGCAGCTGTGTTATACAATAAAAATAAAACTATTCGATTTAAATTCAACATTCTATTAGACTTAAAAAATAACATTTTAACTTTCCAAAACCAATCTAAAACATCAACATCACAAGCAAAAAAAACACAAACATAATCACGCGCCCAATACGGCCCAATTTTTGGGAATGGCTCATCGATTTTACCAATCGCGTTATCATTATTCGATGCGGTCGAAACGCGGCCCTTTAATAGAACAAAAGCATTCGTCCGCCCCGGGACAATTTCACAGCAACGCGAGTAATTGTGTCCTATCTGTTTAAATCCGACATGGTCGATTATTTTGATTCAGTCATGTTTCAAAACGTTGTGTAGTTGAAATATTTCAGTGTTAAAAGGAAGGATAAAGCGTTATAGAGTGTTAAATTGTTACCGAGAAACATTAGACTGCTATGAAATTGACTATGGCAACTTTCGCAACCGTTGTCGAAGTTATTGTTGTGATAATGATGGTTATGTTTCTATGAGTCAATTCCACTTCCACAATGACCAATGAATGTGAATCTTTCCCAGTCGAATTTTCACCACGGCGTCCGATTTTACTAGAGATCAGCCAGGTACGCAGGATAGTGCACAAGGGTGTGCGCAATACACAGGTGAACCCTCAGTTCCTTCACTCTCATAGTCTGGCAAATGTACATGACCCGGGAGAGATTAGACGCAGGATGAACTGCTATACGTGCTTTCGAAGTCCTAAGCAACGTCAACTAAAGTCAACGTCCCAACTCAGAGCTGCGTTTGAGTAATTTTTAAGATGATAAAACCCAAGTACGATTAGTTTTGGCCCGATATAGCATTCGAAACCAAGATCTCAGCGTCGTACTCGTCTCTGGACTGTGTACACAATACAACTACGTCACCGAAACTGTCATATGCAAAAATACTCCTTCTATGAATAATCAATAGTAATAAGTCATGTTAATAACGCGTACGGTTTACAACCACAAATAATAGAATACTAGCTGACATCGGTCCAATTGAAGACATTTTGACTAACTTTCGTATTTATAATATTAAGATAATTGCCGAGGCGAGTATGCCATTAGGCTGATGTTAATAAGTGTTTTAATAATACCCGTTGTCCGAATACACACGCCTTTTATTCCTGAAGGGGTAGTCAGATGTTGTCCAAACAATAAAATCTATTGAGCGATTTACGTAAAATGATAATAGATATTCAAATACGTCCATTCACCGTCTTATTAATATAAGTTGAATAATCGTTAACATGTTAATAGTAGACGTGTGCTTGATGGGATTACACCTCCGTTAAACATGAATGCTTTAAAGTCCCTTTCTCAGGTTACCCAAGTTAGATAAGTAACTTGTGAACAAAATTCCACACTTACAGCTACTGGTTTAGTCTGAACGTAGGCTGATAATCAGTCAAAAGTAAGATTTTTCTTCTTCATTGCTCATTCCCACTCGGGAATTTTATTTTGTTGTAAAATATTAGTTATGGTGTCCACCAGGTAGAGGGAGGTTTCCTCGCCCTCTTGTTTTCTGGAAGGCTCATCGCTTTTTTGACGACGTATTTTCGTCTCTCTAACAGTTTTTCGGGCACAGGGTTCACTTTGAAGCTACCCCGGATATATTCATAGTCAGCAGTAAAAATATTCTCCAGTAAATATATGTTAAACTGAAATACAAAATGAATATAAATAAACAAACACAATATAACTTGCTAAACTAGAGAACGACCTATTACTGCTTGCTATTCCCGCAAATACCCTACACTTACAGAAAATAAGAATAAACGAATATTCAACAGTTGATCCGTATCTTGTAAAAACGTACATAATGTATGCACGCGGCATACGGCCGAGATTTAAGGTTACTTATGGCTGAGATTCGGGCCGGATGTGACCACATCCTTTTATATTTGGCAGCGGAAAGTAGGCCGCGTGGAACAACCCTTATCAAAACCAATCGCGATTCAATGATTTCTTTGTTTTTTTGCACACGAACCTTCTGTAGTTCTAGTGTATATGAAATGAGTTTGAGTTAGAACTATAGAACAGTTTTTGGAGTGTTCGAAATTCAAATCGAATTTGTTTTACTTCGAATGAGTGTGATTGACTTATTCATTATTGAATTGGCGAACTATGAGTCCATTTAATTCTTATGTACAATCAGTCTGTAAGTAGCTCAACTAATTTGAAATTTCAAATCGGCTTTACGCGTTACGTTTAATTGTTTTTTTTTGTGTTAACTAAAGTAAATCCATTCAATACATTTTTGTGAAGAGAAAAAAACATTGGTAACATAAAAGTGTAGTGGCAATTTGATGGTTACTTATGTGGCTGTCTGTAGTTAGTGATTGTTATTATATTTACTAGAATTTTAATAAAAAAACGTATGAAATCTTCGAACTTTGTATGTAAAAATGCTCTTCTCACAATGCTTGCATTCGTCGTTTTATTTCTTTGATATTAAAAACGGCACGCATTCTAAGAAATGCATTTAAAAATGAGTCCATGAATTCGCAATAATCCATTTTGTAGTCTTTAGCTATTATTCCGTCAGTACATCCTTTTTAAAGCAACTGTCGGCACAATTGCTTTATTCTCTCACTCAGCAAGTTTTTTCCTAGAAATAACTTCATTCGAATTCAAACGCAAGCACGTAACAAACTAAATCGGCACTATCATTAGGCAGGGTTGCTAAACCATCGGCTATACAGAAAAATAATATGAGGAAACAAAAATGACACACAACAATAAAATATCGGCGCGGCGACCTCTGGGGTCCTTATTACCCGAAGGGCACGCGATACCAACGATCACACGCTCCGAGCTTTTTATTTGTTTCACATTGTTCCTTTTGAAAATAAATCGGCGCTAGGTTTGCGTGCCGCGTATATGTATTTTGCATGAGAAATAGCTACTTCGCTCGGGGCCAGCAAAAAGGTGCGTGATCTCTGCTGGATATAGTGAAATTTATGTGTCTATGCTAGATAAAGTCTGTTTGTCCTCATCACTCCTAGGCTTTGTGGAGGATGGTTTTGAAATTGACTGATATTGAACGCGAATGTGTTTATAAAAAACAATGGTGTAGATTTCAGATATACTCGTTTGCAGTGTAACAAGCAAAGCTTTAAAAATAATAGAGTCCTGCGCATCGATATAATATGTACTACGTACTAGATTTGGCGTTCCGTACATTCACTGTGTTCAAATGATTTGAACTGATATCCATTCAAACTGACTTTAGTATTGTCAATATTGACAGCTTGTGGTTGTGTACAGAGTGGCGCTCATGATGTAAAAACTCGAGTCTAAGAGGAAACCTGGATTTGAATAAAAAATATTAATCAAATAAGTAACATTATTTATTATTCAAGTGTATAAATAGGTTATAACAGTGACTTTTTGGTTGTCATTTTAGTTCAGATTTTGATCAAATAGTTTATATGGATGTTCGTGTCTATAGAATATACATCAATGGTCACTACAAGTAAAATTTGTTGCATTCTAGCTCATTTCAATTCCTTTATATGCTAAAGAACAATATACACATAAATTGACTTCACAGAGTGTACTACCACGAGAATCTCGCTCAGTATGTCGAGCATGATCAAACTTTGCCAAGTAGAGCCACGAATACCTATGAATAATTGCATTCAATTCCGAGTTTCTGTTAGCTTAAGCTTTTATTTCATACTATGGATTTCTTGATACGTCTACTTGAATTTTATAAAGTTTTTATGTATTCCAATATTCAGGTTAAGGCAAATTGTTTTATGTATGAGGATATTGAGTTTTCATTGTAGGTATGTTAGAATTGAGTTGTGGTATTTTTTTTGTGTTATATTATGACTATTAGAAGGCTGTATGGTATTCAAATTTCATAAAAAATAGCATGTGAATTCGGCAAGGCAACTTCAGAATTAGGCAAATAATGGGAGAGAAAAATTTACTGTAACAGTTGTTTTAGCAAGTAAAACAATTATTGCATCAAAAATATGTAGAATTATAATTTTTTTACACATTGTATTCTTTACAGTAGTGTTTTACATTAATTTTATTATTTTGTACAAGGCATATCAACCTTTAATTGCATCAACCTAAAATACTTTTCGCGCAATTTCATCAAAACATTATAATTTTACTATACACATTTAATTTTAAAGAACAGTATTTTACGTTAATTTTATAATTTTCTACAAGGCAAATCAAACTCTAATTGCATCAACCTAAAATACTTTTCGCGAAAACGAAATTAATTTAACCAGGAAGTACAATGAAACGTACGAAAATAAATTCCCTCCTCCCATATATTTAGGCACGTACCGTGACAAAAATAATCGCGATACAGTCATGTCCATTAAGACATTACACACTGGCATTTAATTTTAAATCCAAAACCGTCGCAGTACAGTCGAAAATCCCTTATCTAGTTGCACGAAAGGCTTAGGACCTGATAGCAATGTGACTAATCCCTATATATCTTTAGGAAGGCACGAGTTAAATTTATTATTGTGTGATACTGCGGCTTCAGTGCGGGAGCCATTTTGTAAGATATAAATAACATTTCAATGGTGTAAGAGAAAATTTTATACAAAGCTATTAAATTGGTTTAAAAAGTTTTTTTTAACGAGCACAACAAAGTGGCCATACTGACCCTGATGGTGAGGGTCTAATACAATGTCGACTGAAGGGAAATGATTACCCCTCGACAGTCGCCACAATTATGCCGGCCTGTTGGTACCGAATATACACAGGCTGATCCCGGAATGCGACACATTTACGTGAGCCACTAAGGTGGGTTTTAACACCTTGTGTATGGTGGAAGCTATTAGGGCGGATATAAAATATATCCTACCATCAACAAAGTTATCTTTCGAAACTATTTATAATTAAGAAAATGTGAACGCATTTATTGTTATACGGTTATATACTTAAGGAAAAATATCAGTATTTTTTACACAGGTACTAAAAATTGCGCGAAGTCACTAGCTACTAACGGTTATACAATACATAGGATTACAGAACTAGTTTAAGTGTTTGCGTGCAAACCACTAATGCATGTAGCTCGCAAAGCCGTCTTCTTTTTTGTATTAATTATAGAAGTTTTTACTATAAATTGAGTTTACGATTGAAGGAAAATTATCACCTCTTAGGGACTAAGGTCAATTATCACCCGAATTACACATTCTCAGGCCTTAATTTGGGTCGAAACCGCTGAGGCTAACATAGCGTACCACTCTTTCTTCAAAAGGCGGAAGCAATCATGCGTTTTTCAGAACGAAAGATAATAAAAAATATCACATTGCATTGCCTAAGTAAAGATTACTGAAACTTTTAAAAATTAAATAATTTTATCACTCGTTTAATTTGAAGGTTAAGGGGTTAAGGGGGTTTGGGCATTTGGAGAGGATGGATGATAGCAGACTGACTAAGATGGTTTATAAGGCGAATGTGGATGGAAGAGCCGATAGGGGTCGATGGCACCGACCCTTCGAATATCAGATATCTGACATTCTTAGTAAAGGACAGGTTAAAAGTACCCAGAACCAGCGGGAATGCATAAAAAGATTGATGAAGGTGGAGGAAGCGCGAGAAGTATGCCAGAATCGTGTTAAGTGTCAATCCATTGTCTCTGCCAACCTCTATGAAATAGAGGCGTGGTCGTGATCAGCGTATGTATGTTAATTAGCTATTGGCCTACTAGTTACACGCATTTTTAAAAGGAAAATATAAAGGAATGTTTTAGCTTCTCTATTTATATAAACTAGTGGTCGTCTATTCGTCGAAATTCAAACTTCAAATTTAATATATTCGTAACACATGAGATATAATAATATAAACGCTGTATTATATGCTGTCCCACTGCTGAGCACAGGTCTCCTCTACTACTGAGAAGAATTAGGCCTTAGTCCATCACGCTGGTCTAGGGCGGATTGGTAGACTTCACACACCCTCAAAATTCAACACATACTATACATAACTTTTATTTTTCTGTACTCCTCTACATATGTAACCTTTAGTCAGGCCAAATCTCACCCTCAACGCGCGCAATGTGCTTAAAAAGAGGTACAAAGTTTACTCTTTACGTATTAATTATTTAATTTATAATTATCATTTGCTTACTAGTACTAATGAAAATCCCTTATAACGAAATTAATCCAAAAGAGGAAAACCCATAAATTGATACAAACTGAAGTACGGGTGTAAATATATCACTATCCCAATATCCCAGGAGATGGCCGATAGCATTCCGGTTCAATTGGCTTCTGTCGAGTCCTGAACTCGCTAAAGTGTTGTGAAATATTCTATGAGCGTCCGAGATTTGTCGACAGTTCCGAGTTTTTCCGTTCCCATGATAGATCGGCTCGGGCATATGGAATATTTGCTTAGGGTTGGCACGATTTATTATTTAAAAGCCGAATGTGCATCCTTGTTTTTACATGGTTTTCACCTTTTATCGTATCAAATATCAATAATAATAATTCCACAATGGATATTCCATTTATTTAAAACAAGGTTGTTCTCTTCATAAATGATTTTTTTCTTGGAAATCTGCCTCTGGCATTATATAATAATAATAATAATATCAGCACTGTATAATATACTGTCCCACTGCTGAGCACGGGTCTCCTCTACTACTGAGAGGGATTAGGCCTTAGTCCACCACGCTGGCCTAGTGCGGATTGGTAGACTTCACACACCTTCGAAATTCCTATAGAGAACTTCTCAGATGTGCAGGTTCCCTCACGATGTTTTCCTTCGCCGTTTAAGCAAACGATAAATTCACAAAGAATACAGACATGGTTTTATAAAAGTCAGAGTTGTGTGCCCTTGGGATTTGAACCTACGGACATTCGTCTTGGCAGTCCGTTCCACACCCAACTAGGCTATCGCCGCTAATCATCACATTGCTAATTGTAAAAATGCTACGACATTGTTTTTATTATATGCCGTGAATCCTTCATTGGTGGTCCTTAAATAAATAAATAAATCACAAAAATTATTGTACAAAGATTTTTACTGTAACAAAGAAAGCAATAAATATGATGAAAACTGACTTATTAATATGAAAATCGCATTGAAATTTTCCAATTTTCACCGTTGGGTATAGGCAAATTTTCTACATTTCTTAATTAAACTCGCTTTTTTCATTAATCATGAGAAGTAGGGGGTCCCGAGGTCAATTATTAGCTCTTACCCTTTGTAAGGCACTGACCCAGTGTTGGAGGAAGCGTTCGCGGAATAAAATTGTATATCGTTTGAGGTTGCAAGGGAAGCTTTGATGGGAATGGTAATGAGAGTGTTTATCTTAAATGCGAGCTCATTTTCTGAGTAAGTTATAATTATTATTAACACTTACATTATAATTGTTAATCTAGGTGAGTTGGTTTACTTAAATATAATGAAGAAACAAAAAGTTTAGTATGGAAAGAAGCATCCGTAAATTGGAATACATGATGCAAAAATAATTTTGTTAGTATTTTTTTATGTATTGAATGACAAGACGAGCTTGCCATTCGTCTGCTGATAAGCGGTACGACCGGCCATAAACAATAGAAACGCCATCCAATACCTTGAATTATAAAGTATTGTTTTTATTCCAGTGCGCTAACCATCTTAATACATGAGGTGTTAAGTTTTATTATGTCCATTAGTTACACTGACTACAATGTCCTTTAAACCGGAACACAACAGTGACTGCACACTGCTACTTGGCGGCACAAAGACATTGTGATGGTAGCTACCCAGACTGATTCTCACATATGAGAGATCTACCAGCTGTAAATTATAACTTAACATAGAAACATAAATGAAATACAATAAATTTAATGCGATAATAAAAATATAAACAATGACATTATTTTACAATTAATAACTATAGAATTCTGAATAAAAAATCCCACTTCAAAATCAATATACCCTCGCAAACTCTAATAAAAAAACAGTCCTCGCTCCACTCACCAACAAGTTCGCCACGTAACCCGTCAATCATCAAGCCAGCCTGTTTGCTGACACCACGCGCCATTCGCCAAGCTGCGAATCCATTATTCAAAAGCAACGTTCGACAAACGCTAAGAGAATTTCGTGGAGTAAACACAAGTGCCAATTATAAACACCGACCGGTCGTTTCTGATGCTAATTCTCCGTCCCTTGTATAAATTAACATCTACAGGTATCGGCTTAATTTCAATATATTTCGACTCATAAAACTTAATTTGGTTGGTAATAATGGAATTTCAAAAAAGTAACGCCTTGTCAAAGGGGTTAATCGAGTTGTATTCTTTTGTGTTCTGGGACGGCTGTTTGGGATATTATCAGAAATGATTTTAAATTTCGAATGGACACTTGAATAAAATTATTTCTGTTTGTCAAAGAGTTTTAATATTATATAGAGTGGACGTTGGCGGAGTTACAATAAATTTCGTGGTCATACGATTACGATATATTTTTTTGAGCTAGTCCCTTATTAGTACTGCCCAGGCTTCTTG
Source organism: Manduca sexta (assembly GCF_014839805.1). NCBI lineage: Eukaryota > Metazoa > Arthropoda > Insecta > Lepidoptera > Sphingidae > Manduca > Manduca sexta. Next base: position 3,853,207 of record NC_051136.1, read on the forward strand.
AGGGGCGAGTGAGCGGTTATGTTGAGGTAACCGTTGAAATAGCAAAACATCAATAAAAAATATTTCATATTTTTTTTTATATCGTGATCTGCACGTTTTAATGTTCATATTTTCTGTGAATATATCGTTTTGTATTAATATCTAAGGACGCTGTGACGTCGTGTCACACGAACATTTCATATAAGACAGTGGCTACGAATTGGTAATAACTTTTGGAGCACAAGTTTGGCCCTGATGCCCGGTCTATAACTAATTATACTCTTTAGTATATTTGTGCTCTTTCCCAGTTTAACAATTTTATTGCAGAAATATTTAAAAGATTGAACATATTAAAGGGTTGTATGTGTGTGAGAATTAAACTCAGAAACAGGTAAATGAATGTGGATGAAATATGGTACATTATATCCTGCATTAAGGTATAGGCATTTTATAAAGCGAAATTTGCTTCCGTAGAACAATCGAATGTTTGATTTGAACTTTTAGATAGTTTTTCTGGGCGTCATACAGATGGTGCTATGTGTTAGTACAGCATTAGGGACATTTCTAGTGAGAAGAGTTTTAAACACAAGCAAAAATGGAACGCGTAGTAAAGTATTGTCAGATCATTTCTACTGAAAATGACAAGGCGAGGAACGGAACGGCTCAAATACAAAAACACAATATAATTTTTCGAATTAAACCCGTTGTCATACCTCGTATCGTTAATCGCTTCTACACTATATAAGACAAGTATTTCATACGAAACTTTGTATAGCACAGTAATTTATTTACTTGTTAAACTATTTTAGTGTCTAGATTCCCTTCGCCATTAGCAGTTGGTCACGGATGGTTACAGCGTCGGACAGGTGTGCAAGCGTTTAAGGCGGTTCAGCCAGATTTATGTCTTATGGCTGCATGAAAACCGCCAGGAGTTATCGGATTTGCATGGGAGATTAGCATCGTGGAAAACATATTATTTTGCAGATTTATAATGGTGAAATAATATGGTCGACAAAAATTCGAGGAACCCCTTCGGTGGTGTAGTTGTATTGCTTATAATAGGGAAATAATATTATCTATACAAATTCGAGGGATTGCGTCGGTGGCGTAGTTGTTGCGACCAACGCTTTGAGGTCCCGGGTTCGAATCCCGAGTCGGAAAAATTTGCCCCATTGAAGATAGACTTGCCCTCTATCATATCATGGGAATACACATGGCGAAAAGTCGTGACGTGTTTATTTTGTTTTAAATTAAAATCCGCCATAGTGACCCTCGTCAGTGTGCCGCGTTCCGGAATCAGCCTGTGTATGTGTCTCAATGTTCCGAAGACTGCTCTCTTCACAGTCACGACCTCATATTATTTAACACAAAAGACCGTTAATTAACTTTATTTCAACATCAAACAGTCGCATAAAGATACGAAATGATACGAATCCATCATTTAGATCGCGTCTCCGAGATCTTTATCAAATACACCTACAATTCACCTAGTCCTTTCAAACTCTATTCAAATTTTCCATCTGAGTAGGTGTGAGGGTTGACATCTTAACCCTTAACCAAAATAAGAAAAGCACATCGCACTAACAACTACGAACTAGTTAAAAAAAGTTTGCCTACTTCGCAAATAATGGTGTGGCAAAGACCTTTCTAACTTCAGGTTTTCTTTAATTCAATGTTCAGGTTGGTTAAAATATTTAGAGTAATAATGATTGGCACTTTAAAAAAGTATTTTGGATCGATAGATAATATTTTTAATATCATTTGGCTTACAATTGTTGAATCTTGAAACTAAGCAATAGTCAGGGATTAGTATTGCAATATAAAGAAGAATCCTAAGTGGTTAATTTGATGTGACAGGATCCGTGTTTCATCGCTTTGTTATTTCTACGCTAACCATGTATGCCTTATTGAATCGGGATAAGGTTGATGAAGACTCACGCCGGTCATCATTCTTGAACCTCACTTTAGCTATATAACAATAGAAGATAGCCTAGATCTAGATAGAGATGTCTTCCTGTTAAAAATTGGCTACTGAAATTTATTCAAACCAAAGTTACTTCAGTATACTAGTCGTCCACATTCTAACAGAGCTGCTATTCACAATACATTTGCACTATTGTGATTCTAAAAATTACGTGTTGTTAAAGAAAAACCAGTACATAGTAGTCTTACTGTCAAAATGTACACTATTTTCTGCGGGGTGGTTATGTAGTCCGACCAGGGTCGTACCACTGAACAGACGTGAATCATCTTTGTTGTTCCGTTTGCTATCACCAAGTATGCTGGAGCCTCTAGATTCCGCCACCATTTCCCATCAAGTTTACTCTTTCCAAAAGTAAGGACTCATAAATCCTCTGGTAGTGTTTCATGTATGTTAATCTTATTATTCCCAGTTTCTCTCAAAACTATAGAAACCAGCTCTCTTTCCTATAAAATTATTTTATATCGTATAATTCTAATCATGCATTCACCCATACCGTAGCGATCAATATCGCCGGTTTTTCTTACGAGGTCGTTAACATTGCTATTTTCTTATACGCGCTTGTGATAGTTATCAGGTGTTTCATTTTTTCTTACATGTTTTTTTTTTTATCGTTGTATGGCGATGTGGCGTCACTACACGTGATGTAAACTAGTCTGAGAAAGTTTCGACTAGTAAGAGATATAAATATCTATAGACGATCGTCATAGTTATGCCGGCCTGCCTAATAGTTTCTTTACGTTCATTTGTAGGAACCTAGGTTGTAGCAAGGAATTAGCAATAGAAACAGTATAATAATAATACCTAATATTATTTATTATTATCGAGCGCTCAGCTATGTGGCTTCGCTGCTCCTGATGGTAAGTGAAGAGATGTCCAAAAATATGTCGACCACCAAGAGATAAATATTCCCAGACGGTCACTAGACTTATGTCGACATTATTTCCATAACACCATGATAAAATTAACAAATTACAAGCATACGGTCGATATTCTGAATTTCAATTTCAATAGGTTTGCTACACACTCAATATATTTGATTATGAGCAAGTATGGTTAATCACTACCAGATAGCCCATCTCTTTATTTTATATTTTGGTGCATTACAGAATTTTTTATTTAATATTTTGCAACTAAAAACAATGCAGCATATTTATTCAACCATGTATGAAAATTCATATTCTGTCTAGACTAATCTTCAACATACCTGAACCTATTTACATGAAACCCTTTAGACAGATAGCCATCAAGGTCGCCCGTAACTATACCCAGCTATTATCTCAAAAATATGATGTTCCACGATATGCTTTCAGAAAATCCGTTCACAATTACGTGAACACGTTTTCTACGAAAGAGAAGTTAGTTAACGTCAGCGATTTTATTGCTGCGTTTTCTATTGAGAATGTATAGTTTTGTTAACCTAAATCAAGATTATAGTTAACAGCATTCATACTGTAAATTGGGGCTGTTAAATAATTTTTTTCTGTTAAAATTGCTCACATATTGTGATTTAATATATCATTGAGCTGATATTAACATGGCGCACTCTTAATAAAATAATGTCCTATACCAAAATTGTTAATTTGTGGCAATCGTCAAGAAAGTAGTTTCTGTTTGCGACCTTAGCCAGCTGAAAGAATCTCAGCTGAAATCCTACTTCAGGGGAAACTTAGTTGCATCTAACAATATGGCCCTTGGTGAGACAGTTTTAGATTTCAAAAATATAACATATCTTTGACACTAAGCCAAAAACTTTCCCATTTTTAACATAATATATATTTGTCACATAAATTTATTTATATCATGCAAATAATATAATATCAAACCGCACTTAGTATATTAAATATAATATTTTCTTTTCTTCTAAATATAAACCGCTAAATGAAAATACTGAAAGCAATACATCAAGTAGGACAAATGGTTTGTATCCGTTCATGTGAGTGATGACTGATGCTTCTGGCAAATATAAGCAATTACGTTTAGTGGTGGAGTGTTAAATCTTGTTGTTAATTATGTGTTTTATGTGGAATGAAGGGTTATTTGTTTTATAGTTTTGAGGGGTTATTTAAATAACGGTGTGCCCGATTGGATTTAATATTGGTATTTAAATCTTTAGGGTGAATTTTTTTAAGTTTTTAGTAGGACCTAGGTTGGTGTTGTGTTCATAATTTCTAGATAAGTTATGCGATGTATGTTAGTCACTGTTAACAAATTATTTTTCTATTAAATAATACTTATTATTTGTTGTTCTTTGTTTTAATGTTTGAAGGGGTTATTTAAATAATGGTATGCCCGATTTGATTTAATATTGGTTTTTAACTGTTTAGGGTGAATTATAAATAAATAGTTTTCGGTACTTAGCTATGTTATAGGTATCGTGTTCAAAGTTTCGAATTTCTTAATAAATTAAACGATGTCCGTTAGTCAATGTTAAGAAATAAAAGATTTTTCTATCAAATAATACACCCCAGAGTAGTAAGTACGCTAAAAAAGAAACTAGAAAGTTCGATTTTAAAACTTAGAATGTAGAGTCAACCAGTTTACTCTGCTATAAACATACATTCGCGGGGCGAATGCCTTTTAGTTTTACTGCTCGGTTTACTAGTGTTGGAAGGGGTATAGGAAAATAAATTGCCTGTAAAATAACCAAACAGCTTATCCTTTAGTACGTGTCTCACGCCCCAGCACCGCTGTGCATTGTCACGGAAAATTGTGAATCTAATGCAAAAGTTCGTAACTGTTACTTAGATTTGTATAATAATAATAATAATATCAGCCCTGTATTATATACTTGCCCACTGCTGGGCACGGGCCTCCTCTACTACTGAGAGGGATTAGGCCTTAGTCCACCACGCTGGCCTAGTGCGGGTTGGTAGACTTCACACACCTTCGAAATTCCTATAGAGAACTTCTCGGATGTGCAGGTTTCCTCACGATGTTTTCCTTCACCGTTAAAGCGAACGATAAATTCACAAAGAATACACACATGATTTTTTGGAAAAGTCAGAGGTGTGTGCCCTTGGGATTTGAACCTGCGGACATTCGTCTCGGCAGTCCGTTCCACACCCAACTAGGCTATCGCCGCTCATTACATGACTTAGATTTGTAACTGAGTTTTAAGGTTAAAGCGAATGTTCGACATTGAAATAATAATATTTAATGGATTTGTTACATTTTTTTTATTTTATTGAATGATGACACGAACCCCGCCGTTCGCCTGATGGTAAGCGATACGACCGCCCATAAACAGTAGAATCACCATCGAATACCTTGAATTATAAAGTATTTTTTGGTATTCCACTGCGTTCGCCATCCTGAGATATGAGATGTTAAGTCTCATTATGTCCAGTAGTTACACTGGCATTATCTTAATTTTTCAATTTGAAAGTACGTACGCCTGACACCGATCCCTTTTCTGGAGTAGGTAGAGGTATAACACCACATTTGTATTTTACGTGTCATGCAATAGGAGGTACGACTCTTGCATTTACCGGGCACATTTCCAGCCTCCGGAATGACATTGAGTAGAAAAACGAGTAAAAATAGAAACGTGGTATACTTGTCATTAGCGTATTATAATATATTATAAAATCATTAATTTATACATGATATTAAGGACAATTTATCACTGGTAAATGAGCCAAGAAATATTTATAAATATTGTCCGAAACTGGAAATTTCATCAAACATCAAAGATCGATAAGGACATCTATCATAGAATTTATATACTCACATACATTACTACTGTTTACCCCTCATGCTTCACAAGGATATACATATTATACCATTTATAAAACCCGTGTCTCCAAAAGCGATCGTGCAAACACTTCGAACGTCTTGATTACTCCACCATAACTTGCAGTTTTCCATTAACCGTGTATTCCTAAAATTACAGTAAATCGCTATTGATTTCTTACGTTTATGCATGACCTACTTTCGACCTAAGTTCTAAGCATGTAGGGCATAAATTACACACGCCTGTGCGTTACATAATTTTTCTCCAAGGCCTAAGTTTTTAGGTTGGAGTTTATAAGTGAAAATGTTGCGCAAATGTTTCTTCGTTGTTGCTTGAATTTTACTGTAATTTAGGACTTATATAAATGCGAAAGTAAGTCTATTGCGTTGTTACGGATAAAACTGTCATTAAATATGTTTTGAGGTGAGCTTATTTAAAGCGATTTAATGATGGGTAAGCCTTGAGAAAAAAATAATATTTAAAATGTCTTGTAGCGACATCTATGAACTCGTAGATAATTTATTTTAATATCTGTTTATATATTTCTTTATTACCTTAGTAAGCAAACGAGCAAGCAGTCCGCTTGATAGGAAGAAGCATCCGCCGCCCATAAACTATGCAATGTCAGAGGCACAGGCAAGCCCTTACCTATCGGGGGATATAAAAGTTATCATAATCTAATCCATCATGGGACGGAAATATTAGTAAATCTATCCTTCAGATGTACGGAAAATAAACCCGTACCTACATAACTGAAAAACGAAAATACAAAATTTCACCAAACAAAATTTAAAATCTCTATTTCCTCGCACACCGAAATCCCGCAACTAATTCCGCCAGATATCTGGCAGGTATCATCGTTCACAAATAGGAATTCCCTGAAGTCATTTTGGCTTATGTAATCCGGACAAATTGTTAAGGTTCTAGGTTTCTAAGCAATTACGTATATAGATAAATATAGGCGCATCCACTTACCAAACATACGGTACAGCATGAGTGGAATATACGGGGTATTATTCCAACCTTATTAGGGTAGGCCCGATTGAAAAGCGGAAGCGAGGATTGTGGCGTAAGCGGGAGCGATAATTTTTTTTTATTATCAAAATTTTAGTCATTTCATATGATTATGATAATTAAGACGTATTTATAAATACTAAAACACAGTTTTACGTAACAAGTGCGGAAATATGGATGTGTTTCAATCATGTCTTTATCTAGTATAGCGATTTTCTTTTAAACTTTGCAAGGTTATACTGACAGTTTGTATACGTAATACGAACAGTTTAAACGAGGTAATGGCGATTCTTTGTAACGGACTGCAAACTACCGTATTTAATCTTTCAAAGCACCAGTTAACCCGTCGGACATGGTTGTCAAATGGCTGCAATTTTTGGTCCGAACATGATTTGCTTAGTTGGATTGGTGCCCGAATAGGGTATTACGTATTTACTGCACGGTATTACGCCATGGAAACACAGTGCGGATATAAGCAATATTCATTAGGTTTTATTGAAATTTTATATGTCATTTTTATTTGTTTTATAAGTTATTAAGGCGATACCTCAAGGTCCATTTTCATACATTTTGTTTCACCTTTAATCTGGGTAACTAAACAAGTATTGGCAAGTAAAGAATTTAAATTCACGTCTAGTTAGTGATTAGTTCTCGCAGTTGAAAGAAAAACGTAAAAATAATTAATAATCATGGATATTTCGGCCTTTAAAATTTTCTTTAAAAGTTAAAGTAACCAGTCCGCCTCGTAACCATGAGGGCTGCAAAGTCTTCGAAACGTCGGGAGAAAATTATATCGACGGTTGAAAAGCTAATTGACTTAAGCGACATTTTTTGTCTAAGTTTCATACATATTTAAAATCAGCACGTTTTCTGTTTTTTTAAATTACTTAAATATTTTCGTAAATAATGTCGCTTAGTCAATTACCCTTTCAACCGACGACATAAATAACCGTGATAAAATCGGTAAATAGTTTTATTTCCCTCACCAGAATAAGTACCTCCCGTACAACACACAACGCTATAACCGCAATCCTTAGACCACAAGTAAAGCGTTTAAGCCGACACGTTAACATGCCGCCGCGGCGCGTATTCTCGTCTCTATCATGAATATTTATATAAGTACCGCATCACCGTACTGCTATATTTAACGCCGCCTCGCAAGCACTCATTTTTAATTGTGTTTAATCTTATCTCTAATTAATCTTAGCGATAGGCTCTTTGATAATTTTGGCTATAGGCGTTTAGATAGTTTTGGCTATAGGCTGTTAGATAATTTAGATAATAGGCTCTAGGATAATTTCAGCTATAGATCTATTATTATTGGCTATATATCTTAGATAATTTAGATAATAGGCTCTTAGATAATTGTGGCGATAGGCTGGCGCTACAACATCATGGGACGGAATACAGACGGTGAAAAATGGATGGATTAGTTGCGCGTCCGCCTACCCTATCGACCATAAAAAAGGCGTGTGAGTGTCTTACTAATCTTGATGAATATTTGGAGAATTAAATCATATTAGGAAAGCAATGTCCTAACGTCCTCGTGGAAGGTGTAATTTGTGGTGTTTTCAAACTCTATCATCTAGATATCTATACGGGAGGATTGTGTTCAGCAGTGAACTTGCGAAGGCTAAAGAAGAAGGTAGACTGTTGCGATTCAATGACCTTTATGAATCGAGCATATTTTTACACAAACTTTATTATCTAGTGTTGTATTAAAACATAAATTGTTTTAGCTTGTTTTAAGAACCATCCTAAACAGATAAAATAATTATCATAGGATAACATTAAAAGTACCATTATTATATACACTGGAGATTGCGTAATTGTGACTATTTTTTATAACAATTTCTCACAATTTTGCATTCTCCTTATATATAAAATAAATATGTTCAATATAAAATTATCCACACAGTTTTTATAACAACCAAAACTAAAAAAGCAATCTCAGTTCCAAGAGAACCGTGTGATTGGCAAAAATCTCCGTCTTTTAAAACGTCCAATAAATTGCAAAACATATTGGATTCCAAAAATAAATAACTTCCAATATAGATTTGAAATACACTCCAGCAATTCCATCTGCGGAATTCATCGCAGAAAAGAATCATGATGCTTTACTAAAAATTCCGCTGCAAATATAAATCTGCAATCAATTCGGATCTCTAAATCCCGCACTGTAACCGTTTTCGGGTAAAATCTGATATGTTTTTATTAAAGGTTGCCGCGACACCCAACACACGAGAATATACAATACATTTGAAGCCCGATTCAGTGTAAACTCAACAATGGGTCACTTTTGCGGCACTAATTAAGTTATAGAATTAAGAAAAGGAATTGTCTTGCGCACGTTTGGAATGCGGTTTTGTGTGGAGTTTTTTTTAGGTCTTTGTTTTTGTATCTAAATTACGTAGTAGTTAATAAGTAGTCGTTTTACGCGAAAAGTTCGTCATTTATATAATAAAATACATAAAAAAGTACATATCGGTTAACAATTTTTGGATATTATATATTTTTTTATACAAGCTTTGATAAGTGACGTTTAGAAATAAATTCCTTAAGCACAATAATCGATTCTTATATAAAACCAAAACCCATATTAATAAACTAAAAGTACATAAAGTCTGTATTCTGTGAGCACGTTTAAAATCGATATATTAATCAAAAACGTTCATTGAAATTGCGAGTCGAGATAGGATGACCGGGCGAAAAATACTACACTAGCCCCTAAGGAGAAAGTTAATAGATTTCATTAATTAACTCGTTCACTGGACCGTGTGATTGCGCCAGTGTCCCAAGATAAAAAGTGACAATTCGCCCGCTACCAGATTTCCAAGTTTGGACTACAGTTTTCTACGTATGTGACTTGACGAATGTAAGCCTCTTAGGATCCAGCGCTTACTGTGAAAGAAACTAATACGCTTCCTTCAATTGAATAGATTTGTTCTACGAAAGGAAATAAATCGTAATTCATAATAGAATTTCGTGTACAAACGTGAAGACCATTTTTCATGATCGGCGAAGTTACGGTATAAAGATTATAGATATTTTTTTCTTTATAATTAAATAAAGTCTCAACGTTATATTGCAAAAACGGATATTTTTAAAACAAACCAAGCCAACGTACAGCATGCATAAAACATAAAAAAATATTGTTTCGCTTGTAAACATTTTCAACACATTTCCCGATAATAGCTTACGTTGCGCAAAAAATGAAAAATAAACAGCAAACAATTAGAAAGCATTTTTCAAATTGCCCTGCCGGCTATAAGTAAATGGCATGTACTAATTTGCTCAGTCGATGAGTGTGAGTGAACGCATCGGGCGGGTTCAATGGGGCGATATCAATAAAATACTACGGAACCCGAGGCTGTGGGCACGTGAAATGTTTTAACCCTTTTGCGCGGTGCAGTCCGGCGGGCAATGATTGTACGTTAAATATTGCCTTTGGCTGAATGGAGCGAATACGTTTTTTTGGCTGATTTAATTCCGTGTTGTAAACATTTAGACGGTTGTATGTTGCGCAGTATATTGATTGAGGCAGTATTTGAATAATTATAATTAGTGTCGGAATAAAAAGCGACTTTGTTAATTATTGGCTTAAGTTCATTTTGGGTTGTATTTATGAGAATAATATTTTTTTTTGCTCGCCACGCTACAACGGATACGCTGAGAAAATATTATAATTTGCGATGTATCCTGATTGAGTAACTAAACATGTCTTTGTTTATGTACTCGTTGTACTAAATTATGTTGTAGTTAACCGAAGCTCTTAAAACTGCACCATAATACAACTACACAAAATTCCAATTTAAATAAAAAGTAAAAAATAATCTATTATTGTGTTATTTTTCATTAACATCGACTTAAGACCCAGAAAAAAACATTCTAAAATTGCAAGGATTGACTATTCGCCAGAATTTTCCTCAATGAACACAAAAAGACGCTCTCAAGTCAGTCTTTAGAAAGTCTTGTTTAGCTTATCTCCCTGTTCGGTTATCTTGAAAACGAAGATAATAAAGACGCAAGTCGATATTCACTTCCTCAACGAATGCTTTTCTAAAGAGCAAATCTTTAGCGCGGTTTCGCTCTTTCAATAAGGGCTTAAAAGGTTTGATGCATGTCACTTTTAAATGAATATTGTAATGCTGGAATGCTTCGTGTCGGGTGTTGGGGTGTCAATTAGAACACGGGATTCGGAACACAACCATGTATTATACGTACAAATCAATATAAAACGGGCTAATACAATTAAATTATCCATAGGATATAGGCGCGCGCGCGTCCCGTTCTCGAGTGCCGTCACCGGACGCTAGCGGCGGGGAGTGCGGTGACGGAGGGGACGGCACGGGAACGAGGCATAGTGCATACGCTCGGTTCGGACAGTGCTATAAGCCGGGTTTAGATGTACGTAACTTACGTTCGCGTTACAATATTTAATAACCAAATAGCAATAAAAAAAAAAATGAGATATTGACAAGACTAAGACAGTTCAAGATGCATGTAACGGGTTAACTAGATTTCATGAATGTTTCTTTTTTCAGTATAAAACTGTCATGCATTGTCCTAAATGTAAAATAGTCCATAATAATTTGACTGCACTTCGTAATATTTGATTAACATCAAATAATACTAAAAGATGAATTATGCGTGATTCAAAAAACATTTTTGCATTTACTAGATATATTTTTTTTTACGTTAAAAAAACTGAAATTAATACGCCAAGTAATTCAAGAAATACAAAACTGCAGTCTATCCACGCGGAGGTTACGCCATTGACGAGTTCACTACAACCATTGTTTCCTCAGCACGTCTAGGAGGGAACAATAAAAAAATCACCTGACACAGCTTTGTCCCCCGTTTACACCCCCCTAGCGGCCGATTGTACTATCCTTAAATTACTGACACTGTCTTTTTAGTGTCATTTTTAATGAAAAATCCTTTTCTTGGTCGTTCACCTATTCTTTTTACAACTGATTATTGGAAAGTGGCACTCGCTGTTTCAGATTCGCAGTTTTATTTCCAACGTCTTTTATCTTCTTAATTTATTAGAGTGTGTTCGGATGTTTTATTAGATGCTACATTGGAAGCTAATTTATAAATTGGAGTGATTTAAATACTTTAGTGAAATGTATTTTATGTTACAAAATTTGTGTTATGATTTTTGAAGTTATGTTTGATACTATTATTGATTAGTCATTGATAGACAACGGTTATGTATAAATAAAAATAAAAAAAATATCACATTAAAAAAAAATTGAATTTAGGTATGGAATTCAAATGATTTTGTTTTTTTGCGCTCAGTATGTTGTATGAGATTTAACTGATTCTAGTTCGACTCTCAATGTGGTCAATTAAACCCCCGTGACCTGAAGTCTTCGAAAGTCCTGCACAAGTCTTCGAAACGTCAGGAAAGTCACAATATGAAAAACCGCGATAAAAACCGAAAACTGGTTTTATTTCGATCACTAACTATCGCTTAAACATCAAAAATCATTGGACGTAGCCAAAAATATGTTCAGTTTGCCAATAACCTCACTTCTCTACCTAGATCTATTTTAGTCACTGTCACACAATACAAAAACTGCGATGAAATCCGACTGGTTTTATTTCGATTACTAACTATCGCTTAAATATCAATCATAGGACATAGCCTAAAAATATGTTCACTTTGCAAATAACCTCACCTCACTCCCTAGTCCTATTTTAGTCACTGCCACGATAAGAAGGCAAACATAAGCAAATATCGTACTCTATTCTTGGAAGAGAACATGTGTTATTATTCTCATAACTACCTTAATGGTGCTTATATGCACTGTATCATGTTTCGTAATAAGCGATTCATATTTGTAGCGTTAGACTTTTAATGACTTTTATATACTGTATTTAATGTTGTATAGTAATAAGGGGTGATTAGGCGGGTAAAGTAGAATTTTTATTAGTTTTTCTACAAGTTAATTACGAAAATCGTAGATGATAAGCGATACGACTCCTTATAAACAATAGTAACTGACGAACTTTGTAATAATTTGCTGGTGGATGAATTTTAAATTCGCAATGTACTAAAACCCACCATAGTGGCCCATGTAAGTGTGTCGCGTTCCGGGATCAGCTTGTGTATATCTTGTTCCAAAAAGCCGGCATAATTGCATCGACTGTCGAGGGTAATCATCTCTCGACAGTCGACATTCTATTTAGACACTCTACCATCAGGTGTAGTGCAATGAAGTCATTTTGTCGTACACATATAGAAAATACAAAATTTATAAAAAAATGCTTTGGTCTTCACCCAAAAACGTATATTGCATGATTCCCTCTTTGAATTATGCTACTAATGCATGTGAGGTCTCGGCTTCGGTTTCGTCTCATCAGCGTGGAGTCAGATATGTGTGCCGGATTCGAAGATGGACTCGCTCTTTGGTGAAAATGTTTAGAGGCTTAGATGTTTGTTTGAAGTAAACGCAGAAACAGCTGAATGGATTTAGATGAAATTTAGCACACGGATACACCATTTTCTGGACTAATATAAAAGCTATTTTTATTCCGGTGATTTGTTCCAATAGACAATCATATTTAAAAAAAAATGGCGCATTTCTCTTACAGACGCTATGAAGTATCTTAGGGACTTTTGTTTTGACCTTTTCACATGAACGAAGCTACGAGAAACACATAGCATAACATAACATGCTAACATAAAATAGCTATGCTTTTGCTTGACTTTCGAATCGGGAAACCTTTTTCATGCGGTCGAAGCCGCAACACCTAGTATAACACATGCTAGTTTTACTAACTGCATATACAATTTCTAAATAACACGTTACGCTTTATGAATTAACTGTTCACATAGTACTCTAATAGGAATAGAGCTTCGATCGGGATCATTCACCTCTGTTAATTAGATAGGACCGTCTTCCAAGGCGGTTACAAGTAACGGCTTGTGGTAGCTAGCCAAAGCACGACGTGCTTGAGATTGTTGTCTCAAGTGGCCATCAAAGGATAGTCAGTGTGCTTAATCGAATGACGCGCTATTGCCTTCGAGTACCTAAAATTTGGAACGTTATTTGGGCAAATTGTTGTGTTAATGTTCTGGAAAATATAATGAACTGAAGAGTGGTTTTTGAAAATGGAATATGTTCAAAAGTATGTAGGATTTCCATTTATAATTTTATACTAGCTGTGTACACGACTTTATATACGTATCTTTTCCCGCTATCCATCATCATCATTAGCCTATATCTTAGTCCACTGTTGGACATAGGCCTCCTCCAATATACGCCATTCTGCCCTGTCTTGTTTCATTTTTACGCTATCCGATTCCAATGAATAAACAAAGGGAATAAATATACATAATTAAAAAAATATATTAGTGCAAGTAGAGGCAGAAGTTGAGCCACAGTAATATCCTATAACAGTAGGAAAATTGTAGGTACAGTCATTACATTTTTACACAAAAGAATAAAGAGCAATTGCATACTGCTTGGTGTTCGAAATAAACAAAAGTTTGATATCTGACTTGCATTTTAGAAACATGCCACTTAATATAGTCTATCTATAAAGAGTATGCTAGCTTATAAATAACTTTAGTAATTTATTTTCCAAAAAATATATTATTTTATAAATTGACGATGATTTGTTAAATATACACATTAAAAATCGAAATCCCGGTGGTGATGTTTCAATACGAATCTTTATTTCTATTAAAATTCAATCCGTATAACATAAAACAAAAATCTACTTCTCTTATTCAACAATACCCACAAAAACTTCATTGTAGAATTCAATTCAGTTCCACGATACATACATTTTAGATTACTCCGTTAGAATTTTGTACCATTCGGCCATGCTCGTGAGTAATCGATGATGTTCGGCACAGGTTATGCGCGTACAAATAGTTTGGTTGGAACTGTTCGGGATTGCTGTGGTTAAGGGAGCCTGACAGTGATTACAAACAAACTAATGAACACCGTGGTGAAGTTTACAGGCATATGTTTAATTGTATTTGGGACGAATACATAATGGTCAAACCATGCTTAAACAAGTGCCGATGATTATTTTGAATCTTATTTAATATTATAAACTAGCTGACCCGACAAACGCTGTCCCGTCTTAACTATGAATTTGCAGCGCGCATTCTGTCAATCGCTGACAGTTATGTAAAATTAATATTGTCCTTAAATTTTCTAATGTTCCGCTCAACTTCCTTAATTTTTTCTTTCATAAGAACCTTCTAGTGATAATAATTAATACAACAAAAAAAATAATTTGCGAAATTGTTCCACCCGTTCACGCGTGATGCGATGACCAGGGGAAATAGGGATTCATCTTTATACATATAAATTAGGTGTTGTTTAAAACTTCGCTCGCCTTTTAGTTGTTGTTTCCGATTTTACTTTTAACAAATAACAAAATATTTTCACAAACATTCGTATCTTATCTTACTTGTAATATATGCAACTGTATGTTATGTTTTAGAAGTAAACACAGTATCCGCTGAACGGATATGGATGGACCATGCCTTGGATTAAAAATATATACATTTTTTTTTATTTTTGTAACATCTAACCTGTTTCTTCACTCGATAAAGCTCAAAATCAAATGATTTCGATATTTCTTTAGCAGAAAATTATTAATAAATATTTATATTAATAATTATTTTTGTTAGGTTATTAATTTGAGTGACGGAAGGGTTCAAGATTTCACTATTTTGATACTAACTCGCCCCCTAACATTTACATTTAAGTCTTACGTTAAATGTAAACTAAAATATTAAGGGAGGTATATACATTTCGCCGTCGATATTTTCCAGTGACGTGATAGGGTGAGCGTCTAGCGGGGCCTAATTCAATCGCAGGCAATCTCGATTTTCGAACCGTAATCGAATGCTGGACTTTACAGTTCGCTGGCGACATAAAACTTAACCAAGGGGACGGGCGACGGTAATAAAAAGGTCACATATATAGTTAGAAATATTAAAACTGTTTGTATATTTGGTTACAAACGCAATGTTAGATTAAAATCTGGTGTACTGGTAGGTCTCTCATATGTGAGAATCTGCCTGGGTAGGCACCACCGCAGTTTCTATTTGTGTCGTTAAGCACCAGTGTAGCCACGGTAGTGTTCCGGTTTGAAGGACATTGTAGCTAGTGTAACTACTGGACATAATAAGACTTAACATATCATGTCTTAGTATGGCGAGCGCAGTGGAATACCAAACAATACTTTGTAATTCAAGGTCTTAGATGGTGTTTCTACTGTTTATGGGCGTATCGCTTATCATCAGGCGAACGGCAAGCTCGATTCAACGTTCAAAGCAATAACAAAAAATCGTTCTGGATCTAGATCCAGAACGAGTATCTAGATAAATTATGCACAAAAATAGATTCTGAATATCTATCTGTTCAGACATAATATTTCCAATAAGTTTCTCTTGCAATTATTTTTTTTGCTACTTTTTTTTCTACCACCATCAGATGACTTTATCTACACGTTCTTTTACTCGTACTATAGCAGTTCAAATAAATGAGAACTAACTTTATTAGAAACCCTATTTTGTTAGAGTCATTGCTCATATTAGCATGATAATGTTGAACATGGGTTATTCCTTGGAGAATTCTGACATCTTGATTGCCGTCAAGCGGTAAATCGTTAAGTCAAATCAAAAGCCTTGAAATTAGAACACTAGACTGGCCACTAATCGAACTTCATCAGGGTCCAATTTATCCCGAATCTATGGGGAAATGATAATATCCATTCTGTGCCTACCGTTTATTATAATAAGTATTATATTTACCAAACAAACATTTTGACTGTACAATTTTATAGGTTAATAAAGTGATTGTGTCTTATATATATTTTATATTTAATGCTGAATATGTTTGATTTATGTTTGAACTACAATAAAAATACAAAGAATTCAGTAAAATAAAACTACGTAACTTCTGTCAAGTTTTTTCTTTAACAGACTTTTACGCGGACGAAAGGTTATGCAATATGTCTTCCCAATGCTTTTGAAAGTAAACAAATAAAATATTGAATAGCCTTCGTGACGTAAGCAGTAGCTGGTTGTGAAGCGGTGGACAGCAGAATCTTCGCATCGAGACAAATGTTTGATTCATAAATATTTGTTTCTTCAATGTTAACAACACGTATGGCACAATCTCAGTATGAGTTATTTGTTTCTCAGTTCTTAATGTTAACAATATGATATACTAGCTTTTACTCGCTACTCTGCCCGCGTGAAATAGTTTTTCTGGGATAAAAAGATGCATATATCATGCTCACGGTGTCAAACTATCTTCATACCAACTTGACAATAATTGCGATAGTTTTTGAGATTGTCGCGTTGGCAGACGCGGCGGTGACTTAGTCTTATAATATGCAAAAATAATACAAATCAGATGCTTTACTTATGGATGTCTGTCCATTATACCTTATTTATATATATAAAAATGAATCCCTATTTCCCTTGGTCACGCCATCACGCGTGAACGGCTGGACTGATTTCACGTTTTTTTTGTTGTGTTTGTTATTGTCAGGAGAAGGATCTTATGAAAGAAAAAATTTAAGAAAAGTTAATATCAGCGATTGACAGAATGCTGGTCACCTAGTTAACAATAAAAGCCTTTTTTCACTGACCAAATATAGTACAGTTTTAACTTATTTGACAAGAACCAATTAATTCAAAACATGCCTGCTTATTCTTCAGCAACCAGTTTGTAGGTCAGGTTGTCATTCGAGATAGGCCTCCCCTAGTTTCTTCTATTATAACTCAGTCATACACAACTAACCGAAATATTATATTCTCATTAAATCCATGCGCGACTTGCCGAACATTATCCCCAAACGTCATCTCAATACCATATTATCTGTCCACTTTCGTGTCACGTATTCCTTAGAGCAGTTGTTTTCGATGTTTGAGGGGGAAAGAGGATAACTTCGCACGAGTTGGAGCGTGGGGAAAATGTTTTTCTTTTGTCTTTACTGTTACATGTGCTGACTGCCTCGGTGGCGTAGTTGTACTGCATGCGCAGTAGGGCAGCACTCTGAGGTCCTGGGTTCAAATCTCGGGGCGGGCAAAGTAATATTTGGGTTTTTCTGCTCAATATCAGCCGGGAGTTTGGAATTTGTGCCCGATATGGCGATAGGTGCGCCCCCTATCACATCATGGGACGAAGCACACTCGGCGAAAAATGGGTGCCCAGGTTGCGCCTTTGTATACCCTTTCGAGGATAAATGCGTGATTTCTTATCGTGATAGTAAAGTAATTTTATCTTTGAAGAGGCAGGCGGAGGCGGAACTAAGTTAGACTTCATACATACTAACTTATTATGGTGATACATATGAGGCACAGGTTCCAGACTCCAAGCTGATGTTGAGAAGAAAAACCCAATATATCTCAACTCGGAATCCAAACCGAGGCTGTAGAGCGGGAGTCGTACCGCGCACGAAATACTACGTCACCAGCTGTCCTAGTAATTTTATAAAACAAGATTATGTGGAATTAACAAAGACATTTAAACAGTATATTTATAGACTGGATATCGGGAACAAATTTGTGCTCCAAAAGTTATTACAAATTTGGTAATAAGTCATTGTCTTATTTTAAATGTCCGTGAGATAAACGTCACAGCGTCCTTAGATATTAATACAAAATGACACAATATTCACAGAGAATATGCTAATATTCGCATTAACAACAAATCACGATATGGAAAAAATATAAAGTATTTTACATCGGTGATTTTCTATTTCGATAGATTGGGTAACCGTCGTATGTACGCAATTTTTTTTACGACAATCTTATTGCCCGCTGTATATAGTCTTGGAGCTCTTGGGTAATGAATTAATTAGTGTTAGATATCTGTTTCTTTAATTTTACATGAACTTTGTATCCCTTATAAAATAAAAATTAAAAATTTTGGTTCTCTTTTTTAAGTCAAAAAGGATTTTATTTAGCCCAATTAAGGCAAGTTATTTGTCTTTTTTATTAATAATGCGAACACAGTGTGCTTTTTTGGTAAAAGGCAAATTTATAATGATAACGAGTTGCTAATTTATTAAAACTGCATTATGTGGGTTTTAAGAATTTTTATTTAAATTAACTTTGGCTATTTATTACACAGGGGATTTTCAAAATAATTATTCAAAACTATCCTTAAAGAAATTTCATTTCAAAGAATTGACATCATTGAGATTTATAATTATTGCTTACACTCTTATTCAATCTCTTTGAGGATTAAAAAGAATACAAGTCCAAGGTCCAGTTAATATATTTTTGTTAAATCATGAATGCATTTCCACAAAATTTATTTCTTGATAAAAATATTTTTTTGTATCCTTTCTAATTCTAATATTACTAATTCACTTTTATGTCTTCTATTTTTCTTGTACGCGAGTGCAGTATACGTTCATTGCTCTCGTCAAATAGCTGTGTAAACAACTGTATCTTATTCAAGAATATTGAAGTAATTATAATTACTGGACAATATGAGAGTAAATATCTAGTCTCATGGGACGTGGAGAGCTGTACCATGCATTCATTCGTAATTTAAAGTTCCGAATGATTTATAAATGAATGTATATGTCGGAGTGAAAACTATTTACTTGGTTATTTTTTTACATGACCGGTAAAGTATCACCGGTCTATATTTATTTTCCAGACAGTTATTCAATTATTGAAACACTTCTTTACTTCACTAACAATTTACTGCATAGTAACACTAGCGGAATACACAATGTTCTCGGTTCGAGCGTCCAGACAAGACTCGTACAAAATCTGCTACAAGATTGAGCTCTCGTCGTTCGGCCGGTCCTTATATTGACAGCCGTCGACCTCCCTCCTTTTCTAATACTTCCTCGATGTAATGATAGATGGCGCCACTATCGCTCCGGAAATTCACCAGTGCTGCGGCGACATATATTATAATAATAACTTAAATAAGCCTTTATGGTACGGGAGGAACACCACGTGCAGTCTTCGAAACGGTTAAAGAAAATTATAATTATAAACCGCGTTAAAATCTGCTAATCAATTTTATTTCAATATCTAACATTCAAGTAAACCTAAGAAATCATTTTTCGAATGATTTATTATAGTATATAGCTTGCTATCTTTTATCATCAGGAGCCTTAGAAAATACTAATACTTACTACTACACTACTTAGAATATACTATTAATAAATAGGCTGAATACAATCGTTAACTATAATAAAATAAAACAACAAAATGTATAGATTTCGGATTGACCGAAACCCGCCGAAAAATCTAAATAGACTGTGATATGTTATTCTGAATCATTTTTTTTGCGTCAATGATTATAGACAATATTCTATAAGACCCCATAAAAGTAATAAGTTGCATATAAATCGCTGTCCAAAACATTTAATACAAACTACACCAACTATTCAAAAACGATTCAAAATCAATAACTCAATTAAAACTTGAAAGCGATTCTTTCGAAGCGTAAACCTTCGGTTTTAAAGTTAAATTGGCAAAACGTATTTCACCAAACTGCACTACACGCAATACACACAGACGGTATTATTTTGTCCCGGATAATCCCTGTTTTGTGACTAACGAGTCGATTAGTATCGGAGTTTGGTCCGGATCGGGTTGCGAGCCGATTTTATGTATTCACCAACACCGCGTGGCTTGTATTGCTTTCGTTCCAAATAGATCTGCTGCCGGTTAAATACAATTTGGGTATTTGGGGTTGAGTTTGCTGATTAAAATTAGAATTGACGTTGTTGGGTGGTTATCTGTCCTGGTTTTACAAAATTCTTATTATTGCGTCAGCAGACACTTTGACTTAAGAATTACAATTAACTACTATGAAACTGTAGCTTCGAATAAAATACCTAATTAACAAATAATATGCAAGATTAAATCGATCACATAAAAACCTCAACTAAGTTAAGGTAATTTCTTAGAATCGAATCTGCGACCTCATATCTGATACTGATGGACTGCGAAGAAGACATATTGATCTTAATACATATTTTATTTAAACTTTATATATAGAGAAGTATATGCGTGGACTTAATGCCAGAGCATAGAAGCAGCGATACCCTAGTTGGGTGTGGAACGGACTACCAAAACGAATGTCCGCAGGTTCAAATCCCAAGGGCACACACCTCTGACTTTTCTAAAATCATGTGTGTATTCTTTGTGAATTTATCGTTTTCTTAAACGGTGAAGGAAAACATCGTGAGGAAACCTGCACATCTGAGAAGTTCTCTATAGGAATTTCGAAGGTGTGTGAAGTCTACCAATCTGCACTAGGCCAGCGTGGTGGACTAAGGCCTAATCCCTCTCAGTAGTAGAGGAGGCCCGTACTCAGCAGTGGGACAGTATATAATACAGGGCTGATATTATTATATTATTACAATAGTACCGTGATGTGATAGGGGGTATCTCCCGCACCATAGAGCACCAATTCCATGAGTAACACGTGAGTAATATAGCAAACATAACATAAATATAATGGAGATTACACAACCGATTCCAAAGCACTTCACATATTACTGTAAGGGTGACTTCATACATAAACTTATGTAGGTTAATACGAAGTGTTAACACGTGAATTAGAATTAGGTCCAGCCCTCTTGGGGGTGGTCTCAATGGGCGCGGGTTCTAATGAAAGGGCTATTTCCACGATCTGAAGTATAAACTGGAATAGACAGTTGAAATTGGATAATTAATTGAGTGTTGGGAATGAAGTGTATCAAATATTAGTAAAATGAACACCCGATAATATTTTCTAAGGGATAGTGAAGGTAGAAGTAATAATTTGAGAATTTAAAATTTTACCACGTTTTAGTATACCTACAGGATCATTTTGACTTTGCGTTACTTAATGAAATCACACACTTATCTGCTTGGAAGTAACACTTTATAATAAAGTTACTTGAGCCGTAGATGCAAAATAAAGTTTGGAACAAAATAAATATTAATAAAAAGTAATTTTAATTTTTCGCGCGCTAATGCCACTACTTCTACTCTAAGAGAATGCGTCGCAGCGGCAACATCATAATTTCAGTCAGAAATATCCTCACGCACATTGCATAATTTCATTAAACTTCAAAATTATCAAAAAATCTGGAAACTAAAACCATGATTTTTAGTATCCATTATTAATGGATGATTTTTGGCACAATGTCAGCAAAGGTGAAGACGAGTATGTATCATTATTATTTAGTAATGCAATGTCAAAATGATGTATATGTATTTTTAGTATTACCAAATATTGCATTTCAAATAAAGCCCTCCCAAGTTAAAATGAAGTTCAAAGTATGTAAAATACTAATATTGTTACAAGTTTAAATATATTTACCCGAAATATTAGATTTAACTGATTTGTTAGACCAAGTTAGTTTTTGCATTTTATAGTATTACATGTTAAAGTAGACATAACTTTTGGGATTTTCTTTCATTCTATTTGCATATCTTTTAGTGATAAAGCTAAGGTTTTTTAGATTCTGGATATTACTATTACGTGATATATTTTACTTGAAAAAGTCTTCAAAAGAATAAAAGGAATATGGACGATGGGTAAACTCAATGAGACTATCCTGCCCTCACATCAGCCACTACAATTATTGTAAGGCAGCAGTATTACACATTTTAAGAGACTGAGGGGTGAAACTCAACGAATCTCTGAAAACACCAATTTGTCTTATCTCGCAACGAAAAAAATAGACATAAATAGATAGATTTAAGTCGGGTAAAGTCAGGTGACAAAGTAATTTTCCGGTCTACGCTATAAGTTAATTACGAACATTAAAACTGGTACCAGATGACCTAGGAGTGCATTACCGATTTGTTTTAGAAAGAAAAGGATACAGGAGAGTGGGGTTATTTTAGGTTATTGCCAATCTCCCGGATAGCATGAATTGCAACAGCTAACTTCGCGTTATTTAATGGTACCAGCTCGTTCTAACCAGATCATTCGTGCTATAGGACCGGCTGCGAATCAACGTTGTTATAAATTTGAATATCTCTAAATACTTAGAAACTTATTACCACAGACATAGCATCCAGGCACTCCAGTTTTATATAGTGAAGTTTAGAATAACGGTGTCGTTTATATTAGGGCAGAGTACTGATATGTTCAGAAAAATTGTGAATGAGATCAGGCACTTTTATGTGATGACTGTTTGATACTTTGATGTAAAAGTCATTAAAGTTATGTAGAAGCTCATTATTCCAGATTTGCGATAAAGTACAGAAATTTTTTGTTCAAAAATTTTCTGTACTGCAAAATACTAAACATTTATATTTTACTGAATAATATTTGAGCTTTTGGGGATGTATTATTGTATTTCTCTAATTATACTATTCGTTAACAAGTAACAAGTTTCTGAACCATCATATTCTAAAACACAATTGGGCACAGACAATGCAACCCGTTAACAAAAGGCCGACAAATCGACTAAAGCTTCTTACAAAACGCTGACGTTAATTGCGCCAGCGAAGACAATAACTACCGATACAATTATCACGTTGACTTTTAACAAGGAAATGGCCCAAGTTTCGTCAGAATCAGCAAAAATCCTTTG
Organism: Manduca sexta; assembly: GCF_014839805.1. Lineage (NCBI taxonomy): Eukaryota > Metazoa > Arthropoda > Insecta > Lepidoptera > Sphingidae > Manduca > Manduca sexta. Next base: position 3,876,474 of record NC_051136.1, read on the forward strand.
ATATATTGCATTGTTAGACGCTCCATCTCCTTCGAAGACTGGGGTTGTTAATCGGGCCATTTGTCACGATCGCGCTTCGCATTCACCTAGAGCGAACAATTCGAATTTCGCGAACGATTTCGAAAGGAAATCGACTCGTGAATATTCTTGTGCTAAGTCATGATTCTCATTTGTTAAATTCATATCTTCATAACCCTTTGTTCAGGTCTGGAGGGTTTCTTTAAATAGCTCTGGGTTTTTGATTTTTGTTTTCTCAAGTCTCATGTATTCTAACATCCATGTGAGTGACTACAGTAGCTATCAATTACTGCCAATCATTATGTTCTAAGTACTGTTTTTGTCTGGGTTAAGGATTAAGTCCCCCCCGTGACCACGAAGGCTGCAAAAACTTCGAAACGTCGGGAGAAAACTAAAATATAAAAAAAAAAACGCGATAGAATCCGAAAAGTAGTTTAATTTCAATGTCTAACATTCGCGTAAACATAAGAAATTCTTTGTTGTTATTGATACTTTATATGGATGGATTTGGTGTTTCAAGTTATCGAATATCTTTAAGTAAAAAAGTACTGACTAATTTAAAAGCCTCTCCTTTTTGAAAATCAGTTGACACAATGTGTATTTAAAAGCCACGTACATTCAACGTGCAGTGTTTCACATTCACACTCACTCGGAATGTTATCTTGCTTACTGTATATCGCAATCCGGAATTTCCCGGTGTTCCAACGGCAGCTGTTAAACTCCGTCTAGTATATATTCTAGCTTTAAGGCTATTTAGGGTTCCTTTTCACCTTTACAAAATGTAATTCTAATGCATTACATGTTTAACTCAATTTTGGATTTTAGTTGCAATAATTCCTAAAGTTTTAAGAATACGTTTGTGTAACTTAACTTTAATCCAAAAAATACTAAACAGGTTAAAATATATAGAATATAGAATGTGCTTATGAAACATATTTAACTCCAAAAGCCTAATTTAATCTATGCTTTAAGATTGCTTAGGATAGAACTGGGAAGGCATTCTTAGTTCAGCTTTAAATCCACCAATATTCTCAATGTATTTATACATACTATAATCGTAAATATATTTACATTAAATATATTTGAAAAAAATATCTGTAAGATGCGAGAGAATAGTTAAAAAATATAAAACTACATCGGTTTAAAAAAATATGTTTACATGTTGTTCAATGTTCGTTAGTATAATGCTTCAAAACCAATCATTGGATTCAAAATCTAATAACAGAAATATTAAAGTTTATTTGTATAACATAAAATAAAAATAGATAAACCAATCAGAATATTCATCAAAATCAAGTCTAAGGAAGTCAAAGGCAATAACTAGCAATACGTTACTTGTTACGATAAAGTAGACAAGACTTTGAAAGCCTTCTTGATCAGGATCTGCTGATTTCTCCCGGGACGTATGACTGATACGATCAGGAGATCGATCGTGACCGCCGCTTGTTTCGGCTAAATCGGATTTGCAATATTAAAAATATCTAATAAATTGTCTTTAATAAATGTGATAGATAAGACGAATAATTGGAATCGTTTTTAATGGTCAATTTCATAAGCACATGAACTTGTTTCTATTTGTATGATAAAATGTATAGATTCTTTGTCTAATTTTAAATGATGCGTTTAACTTCAAAATCCAACCATCAAAACAGTCTTAAATGAAAGTAAAACCATCTGTATTATTAATAAGTCAAAGTTCATATTTCACGCTCTCTATTTATTTAAATTTGAATTCAGGCTAAAACTATAAATATTTGCAACCGACACAGCTGAAGACGTGTCAAAAATTCATAACGTCAGAACTTCTAATTAGTTGCAAGCGTATTCAGCTCTCGTCCAAATTGTCAACAGGTCTGCAACCGGGCCTGTCGAGTGTCTCGGGCGAGTCTCTAGACATGGTGAAGGTGTCAGCGGTGTCGGGGGGAGACGCGACGCTCCCCTGCGACACCCGTTCGCCGCAGCCTACTGACGTGCTCCTCCTCGTAGTGTGGTATAAAGACGACGTTCCTATATACAGGTGAGTCCGGATTTAGAAATGTGTGACGGTTGTTTATTTTTTAATTTAATATCGGCGGTTGAAAGGCTAATTGACTTAAGGGTCAATTTTTTGCGACACTAAGTTTATTATATATTTAAAATCAACTCTTTTTCCTATGTTTTTTTTTAATCTAGACAATTTTTTTCCAAAAAAATGTCTACGCGAATGTTAGACATTGAAATAAAAACTAAAAACTATTTAAACGGATTTTATCGCGGTTTTTTATATTATTATTTTCTCCCGACGTTTCGAAGACTTTGCAGCCTTCATGGTCACGGGGGGGACTGAGGTGTTGTTCATCCGTAAAGTCAAAGTTACAATATCTACCTACATTTTTCAAATATACAACTTTTTAAAATTTTATCTGTTGACGGTCCGATCTACGCAGAATGAGCTCACAGTGTCTTGAGGTCTGGCAGCCGGTCTTTTGGGATCCGATTTAATTAAATGTAGAACAGGATCCCAGGCTTGTGCAAGCTTCCAACCATCTTCCATATTGAAATTTGGGTGTTTTTAATTTCAATAGCCTCGCGAATCATCCTAGGCAGGAATCGGTGTTCTTTGGCAAGGATTTGTGGCTTGTCTAATCGCAAATAATGATTGGAGCCTCCTTCAGAATGTTCAGCGACTGCAGACTTCGTAGAGCGTCGGTGTTTCACGTCAGCTATATGTTCTTTTACGCGGGTCCCTATATTTCTTTTTGTTTGTCCTATATAAGAGAGGCCACAGTTGCAGTCTATCTTGTATACATCCGGTTCTTGCAGAGGTATATGGCACTTGACAGGTGGTAAAAATTGACTAATCTTCTTAGGCGGCTTGAAATAGGTTTTTATTGAAGCACGCTTCAGGATGTAGCCAATCTTGTCGGTGACTCCTCTCACATATGGTAGTACAACCGGAACACGTTCAACTGTGGCTGGTTTCACTCGGTCTCTGTGACGGCGGCGTGGAATTTGGAGCTTGTTGTCTCGCAGTACTTGCTTGACATGTTGTAGCTCAGCGGCCAGGTGTTTCTCGTCACAGATTCCTCGTGCTCTCTGAAACAATGATTTGCCCACGGTAGCTAACTGTTTTGGATGGTGGTGAGATTCACCGTTCAGATATTTATCAGTATGGGTCTGTTTCCGATACACAGTATGACTTAAGGTCTGATCAGGATTACGAATGACTAAAACATCCAAGAAAGCAAGAGATTTGTTGTGTTCTAACTCCATAGCGAATTGGATTTTATTATTGATGGAGTTAAGGTGATTTAAAAATGCAGATACTTTGTCCGATGGTAAAATTGTGAAAGTATCATCTACGTACCGTTTGTAAAACCTTGGAGAGATCGGTGATGTTGTCAGGGCTGTCTCCTCGAAGTCCTCCATGAATATATCGGCGACTACCGGAGATACAGGGGAGCCCATCGCTACACCCTCTGCTTGTACATAGAACTGATCATTCCACAACATATAGCCAGATGTAAGGCAGTGTTGGAGTAGTTCTGCATATTCCACAGGTATGTTATTATCTACTAACTTCTTAGACACAATTTTGATGCAATCTTGTAATGGTAAGCTCGTGAAGAGAGACTGGACATCAAAACTGACCATTGTTTCATTGTCAGCTAACTGTAGGTGTTTAATGTCGCTGACAAATTGGTATGAATCCTTCACAGACGCTCTAGTGTTTCCTCTGAGGGGTGAAAGCACTTTTGCTACGTGCTGAGCCAATCTGTAGGTTGGTGTGTCGATCTGACTCACAATGGGACGTAGTGGAGCATTTAACTTGTGTATCTTCGGCAGTCCATACAGTTTAGGCGGTTTTGCACACGAAGGAACGAGTAAGTTTACGTCGAGATTTAATTTATCGGATTAAATAAATCTCGACGAGGCACGAGGAATCTGTGACGAGAAACACCTGGCCGCTGAGCTACAACATGTCAAGCAAGTACTGCGAGACAACAAGCTCCAAATTCCACGCCGCCGTCACAGAGACCGAGTGAAACCAGCCACAGTTGAACGTGTTCCGGTTGTACTACCATATGTGAGAGGAGTCACCGACAAGATTGGCTACATCCTGAAGCGTGCTTCAATAAAAACCTATTTCAAGCCGCCTAAGAAGATTAGTCAATTTTTACCACCTGTCAAGTGCCATATACCTCTGCAAGAACCGGGTGTATACAAGATAGACTGCAACTGTGGCCTCTCTTATATAGGACAAACAAAAAGAAATATAGGGACCCGCGTAAAAGAACATATAGCTGACGTGAAACACCGACGCTCTACGAAGTCTGCAGTCGCTGAACATTCTGAAGGAGGCTCCAATCATTATTTGCGATTAGACAAGCCACAAATCCTTGCCAAAGAACACCGATTCCTGCCTAGGATGATTCGCGAGGCTATTGAAATTAAAAACACCCAAATTTCAATAGGGAAGATGGTTGGAAGCTTGCACAAGCCTGGGATCCTGTTCTACATTTAATTAAATCGGATCCCAAAAGACCGGCTGCCAGACCTCAAGACACTGTGAGCTCATTCTGCGTAGATCGGACCGTCAACAGATAAAATTTTAAAAAAGTTGTATATTTGAAAATGTAGGTAGATATTGTAACTTTGACTTTACGGATGAACAACACCTCAGTCCCCCCCGTGACCATGAAGGCTGCAAAGTCTTCGAAACGTCGGGAGAAAATAATAATATAAAAAACCGCGATAAAATCCGTTTAAATAGTTTTTAGTTTTTATTTCAATGTCTAACATTCGCGTAAATATAAGAAATCATTATTCAAACCAGTACGGACTGGAACTTGCCAACAAAATACGCCGGTTGGAGAATTTGAAAACCAAGCGCGCAAGATTCAGCACATCATTGAATTTCTTGAAGAGATGTCGTGAGCACAATCTCATCCCTACGTGTGTAAAGCTATCACCTAAGAAAAACATACGAGGGAGCGCTAAAATTCTAAACCAGGCGAGTATAAAACTGTTACGAGCTACCATACAAGGAACACGATCCGACCTTCATTACATAAATAATTGTGTTGAGATTTTATCCAATGAACTAAAGACAGAGTTATCAGCATTTGATTTTAAAAATTGCATAGATATCTTAAATAAGCGCGAAACTTCTAAATATAATGAATGCAAAAATAAACACATAATAAAATATAATAAACTAACATCAAAATTAAATGCTAAAAATATTAAGAACACCGAGTGTAGGAATGGAACGCGCGCGACCATAGATAACATACACTCCTTTTTTTTTTTTTTTTTTGTTTTCGCGGAGAAAGTGCCTTATGACTACCGCCCAGCCTTCATGGGGGGCGACTGAGCGGTTATGTTGGGGTCACCGTGCCTTACGACCCGGCGTTGCGCCGCCCGGATTTGATGTCAGCCTTCGGGCGACCGCCGGGCCGAGTCCCTAACCTATGTACAACGCACGGCATACCAACTAAAACTCCGCGGTGGCCCTCTTCGGCGCATTAGGAACGGCTGCAGGCTTCCTCTGACGTTTGTCTAAGACTACAACTGCAGCCGCCCCTGCGCGATGCCGCCTAGTGCGGCCCGTCTCCTATTATGGGGGGGGCTCAGAAGCCCCCGCGCACCGAAGGACGCCCTCGGCGTCTACGGCAGCATGAGGCCAACTGCACACTGCCGTCCATCCCGGGGTCAACCGAAAATTGTGCAAGAGCGCACAAAAATGCACTAGGGCGGACAGCCCCTGCTGCCCGCCGACGACCCCCATCGTGGCCCCTATTAGTCGCCTTTTACGACAGGCAGGGGATACCGTGGTGGAATTCTCCAAACGCCCCCAATCCACAGGGCGGGAGACGCCGGTCAGTCGTCCACCCGGCGCCTCCTACGTCTCCTCTGGCGGCGAGAGGGATCCTCCCTCTCCCGATCCCTCTCGGCACCCTCCTTCTGCGAGATGACCACCTCGCAGAAGTGGGCCACTACANCGCCATGACCTCTCGCTGCCGACCATGGAAGCGACCACGGCCGGCAGCGAGAGATCTCCTCCGACGACTGATCTGAGAGCGCTGCGCTCTTCGTCCCAGGCTGGACACAACGCCAAAGTGTGTTGAGCCGTATCCAGCGGGCAGTTGTCACAATGGTGACACACGGCCGACACCTCCGTACCAACGATCCGGCACAGATACTCACCGAAGCAGCCATGCCCGGTGAGTACCTGTGTCAACCGAAAGGTTGCCGCACCGTGGGGATAACATACACTCCTGCGCCAACCATGAACAACGCGCAGTGATAAATCTGTCAAAACAAACATTGGACGAAAACACAATTCAGGTTTTATCCAAAGGCTTAAATTTTGCTGTTACACCACGAAGGATGCCGTATGAAGACATTATTTGCAATGTTGAGAACAGTCTTTTCATGAATAATATAAAAAAGGAAGATTCGGAGGCAATACGCCAAGACATTTCGTCAATTTTGCGTCAAAAGAAAATGCCGAAACCAAATCTTCCAAAACATCAATATATCGCTTTGAAGAACTTGCGATCAAGGAAAGACCTTACCATTCTCCGTGCAGATAAAGGGAATGCGACAGTAGTAATGGATACGTCAGACTACAATCATAAAATGGAACAACTTTTATCGGATGGAAGCACGTATAGAATAGTCAAATCAGATCCGACTAACAAGATATTGAAGGCTACTAGCACTTTAATAAAAAATTACTCCGATAAATTAAATCTCGACGTAAACTTACTCGTTCCTTCGTGTGCAAAACCGCCTAAACTGTATGGACTGCCGAAGATACACAAGTTAAATGCTCCACTACGTCCCATTGTGAGTCAGATCGACACACCAACCTACAGATTGGCTCAGCACGTAGCAAAAGTGCTTTCACCCCTCAGAGGAAACACTAGAGCGTCTGTGAAGGATTCATACCAATTTGTCAGCGACATTAAACACCTACAGTTAGCTGACAATGAAACAATGGTCAGTTTTGATGTCCAGTCTCTCTTCACGAGCTTACCATTACAAGATTGCATCAAAATTGTGTCTAAGAAGTTAGTAGATAATAACATACCTGTGGAATATGCAGAACTACTCCAACACTGCCTTACATCTGGCTATATGTTGTGGAATGATCAGTTCTATGTACAAGTAGAGGGTGTAGCGATGGGCTCCCCTGTATCTCCGGTAGTCGCCGATATATTCATGGAGGACTTCGAGGAGACAGCCCTGACAACATCACCGGTCTCTCCAAGGTTTTACAAACGGTACGTAGATGATACTTTCACAATTTTACCATCGGACAAAGTATCTGCATTTTTAAATCACCTTAACTCCATCAATAATAAAATCCAATTCGCTATGGAGTTAGAACACAACAAATCTCTTGCTTTCTTGGATGTTTTAGTCATTCGTAATCCTGATCAGACCTTAAGTCATACTGTGTATCGGAAACAGACCCATACTGATAAATATCTGAACGGTGAATCTCACCACCATCCAAAACAGTTAGCTACCGTGGGCAAATCATTGTTTCAGAGAGCACGAGGAATCTGTGACGAGAAACACCTGGCCGCTGAGCTACAACATGTCAAGCAAGTACTGCGAGACAACAAGCTCCAAATTCCACGCCGCCGTCACAGAGACCGAGTGAAACCAGCCACAGTTGAACGTGTTCCAGTTGTACTACCATATGTGAGAGGAGTCACCGACAAGATTGGCTACATCCTGAAGCGTGCTTCAATAAAAACCTATTTCAAGCCGCCTAAGAAGATTAGTCAATTTTTACCACCTGTCAAGTGCCATATACCTCTGCAAGAACCGGGTGTATACAAGATAGACTGCAACTGTGGCCTCTCTTATATAGGACAAACAAAAGAAATATAGGGACCCGCGTAAAAGAACATATAGCTGACGTGAAACACCGACGCTCTACGAAGTCTGCAGTCGCTGAACATTCTAAAGGAGGCTCCAATCATTATTTGCGATTAGACAAGCCACAAATCCTTGCCAAAGAACACCGATTCCTGCCTAGGATGATTCGCGAGGCTATTGAAATTAAAAAACACCCAAATTTCAATATGGAAGATGGTTGGAAGCTTGCACAAGCCTGGGATCCTGTTCTACATTTAATTAAATCGGATCCCAAAAGACCGGCTGCCAGACCTCAAGACACTGTGAGCTCATTCTGCGTAGATCGGATCGTCAACAGATAAAATTTTAAAAAGTTGTATATTTGAAAAATGTAGGTAGATATTGTAACTTTGACTTTACGGACGAACAACACCTCAGTCCCCCCCGTGACCATGAAGGCTGCAAAGTCTTCGAAACGTCGGGAGAAAATAATAATATAAAAAACCGCGATAAAATCCGTTTAAATAGTTTTTAGTTTTTATTTCAAAAAAATGTCGCTTAAGTCAATCTTCATCATCTATTTATACTAACTATATTTTTGAGACTTACTACTACTTTGAAATTAAACTAATTTTCGGATTCTATAGCAGTTAGTATTAATTTTTTCTCATGTATGGTCATGGTGACCATGAAGGCTGCAAAGTCTTCGAAACTTCGGGAGAAAAAATAAAATACTAACCGCGATTGAATCCGAAAATTAGTTTAATTTCAATGTCTAACATTCGCGTAAACATAAGAAATCATTACTACTACTTGTTGGATTGTTTATTTAAATTAAAAGTCAGTTTCATTAAAGTTGATAAATGTTTCTAGAAACACCTATACCTACGAGTCATTAACAGCACACGACTCGACAGAAGTTATTTTATTACAGTACCGTATGATTTGACGATAAGGCTCTTGTACACAGAAAGTTGACACGAGAACCACTGCGACAAAAAGTTCTGATTGTATCACCACTTGTATAGGGCAGTAATAGAATTTCACTATACATAAGACCACAAAGACTTTCCATTTAAAACAAAGCTATTTCCCAATAAGAAATGGCCAGGTATAATTTGTCGAAGCAAAAAATGTAACAGCAATACGCTAATGGAAATTGCTTGAAGCTAGTTTTGTAGTGTACTGATTACACAAGGTTTCTGAGAAAACAATTTATTCTGCCTATTTTCATTATATAGTAATAAAAGAAAAGGAAACGGCAATAATTCTACCTCGCTATTTAAATTCCATCTTTCTCCATCGAAAGGTCAGATGGTTTGCGTTTGTTACGCGATAATAAACTCTGGTAGTTAAGGACGAAAGTTTATATCTGATTGGCGGTTAGTGTTTTCGGATTAGGGTCCTGTTATTCAGCTAAGTTGGGTAATCATCGTGTTGAAGCGATCCTTACGGGTCGAGTCTAGGGATTGGCGATTGCGAATTTCAACGAACGAATAAATCGTCTTTATTAGCGGAGTACTCATTTTTATGGCGATGTCAAAGAACTTTATCTATGAGTATATTTTGATGCTGAGTTTGTTCGTGGCAGTCCTTTTGTTGATCGCGACGGAATAAATGTTTTCGTTGATTTATTGTTTAAATTAACTTTGAGCACTTTTGAAAGGTTATTATGAACAGGATCATTTTGTCATTGCTTTAATAAAAAAAATATATATTCTCGTCTTTATCGATGCTAACATTGAGCCAAAAATCATCCATAAATAACCTATAGCAAGAAAATTTCAGTTTTACTTTTCTGGTACAACGATCATTTTGTAGTTTAGTGCGAAGATGACGTGTGCGTGAGTGTATTTTTGATTAGAAACGTGTTGTTGCCGCTGCGACGAATTCTCTTAGAGTAACAGTAGTGGCATTAGGGCGTGTAATATTAATATGACTTTTTATTGATATTTGTTCTATTTTTTTTATTATTTTACATTTACGTTTTCAGTAACGAATTATAAATGCTATTTTTAACAATATAAGTATGTGCATTCATTTAATAACGCAATGTTAAAATCATCCTGTATCTAATAATGCTATCTATTAACTTGCTGCTATATTTGACATATTGACCAATATCACCAGAAGCCCAAACAACTACTTTTCCCAATCCATATTTCTTTCCTTTAAAGCCGGCAGTACATCCAAGAGGCTCTTATTATGAGTATATTAAAGGTACTTATCTCTACCACCAAAGGTTTAACTTATTTAAACTCAGTATATACCATTAAAAAAAAATATTAATCTGATATCGATGTACAACTCATCACTATTCAAACGTGTTTTTACTTGATCCCATTAAAGCTGACACTATGTTTGTTTTCAAACTTTTCACAATCATAATGCAAATTGCTTTTTGTATCGGACCACGTATTGTAGTCGGAATTACGTTTTTATGTTTTTCACTTTTTTGTCCTCGTAATAAGCCTTGGTCGCGTGTGGCGAACGACGACCTGAATAGCTGACCCTTACTACGCATTCTCGAGCGAATCTCGAACTTTTATTAGAACCACTTGAAAATATTTAGCTTCTAACTACTCTCCTTTGTACTATCAGCAACTTACTGGAGTTACGTTCTTGAAATATTTCCTTTTAGTTTGTTGGCGCTGCTGTACTAAAAGATGCTATTGTTTTGTTCATTTTTACGTAAAAATAATTTTAAACTTGACTGCTTCGTTGGCCTTGTATTACGTGCACGGTACTACCATTGAGGTTCCCAGTCTGAATTCCAGGTCTTTACCCGGATGATATTGGAATTTTGTGCCTAGCTTCAACCCGAAACCTGGAATTTATGTCCTATATAGCCACAGGTTCGCCCCTTATAACATAGTGGGATAGACTAGGCATGACGATAAGCGAATCCGGTGGTCGTTCTGCTCCCTTCAGAGATAAAGGTGTGATGTGATATAAAAGAAATTAAAGGTGACATTGTTACTTGAAATACTTGAAAGAATGACTGTAGCATATTTTTTACTGTACTCTGTTGACGTAAGTAATAAAAATGTTTTAACCGCGGTTGAGTTAAATGAAACGTCATTTTGTATTATAATATGAAGCATGAACAAATGTTATATTTAATTATTACGTTTTGTTAAAACTGTTTATAATTATAACTACTGTATGAAAAAGAAACATGATAGATTGATTTATTTTAATTTATCCACTCTTATTACACGCGAACTGAACACCATAATGTTTATTACGTGGCTACCTCGGTGGTGTAGTCGTAATGCGGATATGGTATAAGCACACCTATCGCACTGAGGTCTTGGGTTCCCGGATCGGGCCAGTAATCATTGTGACTGGGTTTTTCCATCTTAAAAATTTTTCAGTCGCAGCCTGGAGTCAGGGAGTTAGCGGTGTGATAACCCTGCGAAAGCACATAAAGCCGTTGGTTCTGCACCTGATCGCTCTCCAGTCTTGTCGGATTGCCGTCTCACCCGTCTATGCGAGTGAAGAAACTGAGAGTGCACCTGTATATTGCGCACAAACTTGTGCACTATAATATCTATTTGAGTTGATTTCCGTTGAGTTTGGCCAATCAGAAAATAAGATATCGAAATTCGGCCAAAAGGGATTCATTTAACACGTATCTGCCTTGCGAAGACCACTTTATAATCACTATGTTCGTTAGATTATAGGAACGTAGATATAAATGTATGTAAATATGCAATAGATCAGCGCGAAAAATGAATTTAATTGCACATGTAGATTTAAACGATGACAAATGGTAGTGGCGCTGTCAAACGGCTGTATCAGGGAAGATTCATGGCTAAATCACAATCTGACAATGTGTGCATATTTTATAAATCGTTCAAGCGTACATTTGTTATGCATAGAGGTTGGTGTGAATCCGCCGTATTAGCTTCAGCTAACTCGAGATAGGTTTGATCCTAAATGTTGTGTTTTGCATTTTAGTTGTTTGGTTGGTTATTCTATTTTATTCGGCATTCGTCTTCTTTGTATCAGCTTTAGTATTTTGTTTGCAGTATCGACGATCGTGAGATCTGTGATTGTTTTTTTGATTGGTGATTTAAAAGGTGATTGTGGTAAACAATGTTAGAAGTTGAGTTTGATAAACTGTTTTTTGTCAATGGTAACGTGACTACACTGGCAATAGGTATCGTTCAATGATAAGATATGAGGTTATGAACTAGCAACATGTAATCTTCTTTTTAATAAATTCTTATATTGAGAAATAGCGCTCAGCTTAAATCGACGATTCAAATACTGGTAAATTAAGCACACCACTTCAATGTATGTTACATAGGTATTAAGAAATGGTTTTTCATAATTCATCCTCTTATGATAAATTCCATCCACACGTCCCTTACTTAGGTGAAATAAATTAGGAAGCTTTATACCGTTTAATAGTAAAATAGATCACTAAACCTGCACTACAATTTTATTTTCTTAGGTACTATTTACTTTTGGATATTTGATGGCAATTTCACGAATCACGAATCGATGTACTACCATCGGGCATTTTCACGTAATCATACTATTGTGAATAAGCTACGTATATACGGAAGGGTACAATGTTGCGGCTTCGTACGAGGCTTCCCTTTCATGCTATAATTGTATTAATCATGTACCACGCGGGATCAAACCGCTGATTCTAACTAATATTGCAATAGGTTTGAGAATACTTTGATGTTTATGATTTCAAATGCATGTGAATGAGGATTATCCAATATTTTAAGTTGAGTCTGAGTAATTTAATTTCATTGGGGTAAAGATGAATGCTATTGAAAAGAATACCACAAAAATAAAGATGTAATTGCTGAAAAATATGATATGTCTAGGAACGGAGATTAAAATCATCACTAGATTTATTGTGGGATTTTCGTACAGCGAGCAACAAAACAAAGTATTTACTAGATGTACAATTGAATTACATTAATCATGCTTCTATTTGTACAGAAAAATATCAGAGCATGACTTCAGTCCATGTACTACCATTATTATAATCAACTAGCTGACCCGAGAGACGTTGTCCCGTCTTAACTATGAATTTGTAGCGCGCATTCTGTCAATCACTGACACTTATTTCAAACAATTGATAGTTATATAAAATTAATATTATCGTTAACTTTTCTTAAATTTTCTAATTTTCCTCGTAATTTTTTGAATTTTTTCTTCCATAATAACCTTCTCCTGACAATAACAAACACAACAAAAAAAAAATTGTGAAATCGGTCCAGCCGTTCACGCGTGATGGCGTGACCAAGGGATATAGGGATTCATTTTTATATATATAGTAATCAATTACAACGTGCATTTCACAATACAAGTAATTACTCCATTGTCGTTCCAATACTTTCAGCATAATATTTTATAAAGAAATTCCATATTTAAACTGCCAAAAATATATGAATGTTTTTCACGAACGAAACCACTCTCAATGAAAAAAAAATCGTTGATGGTTTTCACAAGGTGTTCAAACCCCGGCTGAGACGTAGTCTCAGTTGTTATAGAATAATTAAAATCTCGCATAATATGGCTATAATTACTTCTAACTCCAACTTATTTATTGTCATTAAGTATTTCGAAGTATAATTAACCGTTATATAATCATATAAAAATAACGTGAAAAATAATGTTATTCAAAGCAATATTAATAAGATATCGTTCCATCAATTTATAATTACTTCTAACTCCAACTTATTTATCGTCATTAAGCATTTCGAAGTACAATTAACCGTTATATAATATAAAAATAACGTTAAAAATAATGTAATTGAAAACAATTTTAATAAGATATCGTTGCATCAATTTATAACGTAGAAAAACAACGATATGAAATTGTATAAAATCCCGACGATTCCATTACGGTATCATAACACTTAGCTGAGAGAAAATGCTAAATAACATTTCAATTCGAAATATCAATAACAGATACTATGAAATAAAACTGGTTTATTATCGACGGTGAGCCGTTGTTTGGTAAATAAATAACCGGTTTTAGTTGAAATTTATAACGTGAAAGTTATTTTCCAACGTTACGTCTCAAACGATAACGCTTTCTATAATATTTTTTGCATTTAATATTCAAAGATAATATTTTTACGTCTTAGTATTCATTGAAATTTGTCTCTGTGTTGCTAGTTAAATATGTCGTCCTGTTTTCAGGCAGCGTTTGATGTTCTATTGTAGCGGTAAAGGTTTTTTACACTGGCAAAGCCACGAGCAACACCTAGTAATATAATAATAAAATAAGCCGTGCATTAGAATTGTTGTATCTATTGGACAAAATAAGACTTAACATCTCACGTCCCAGGATGGCGAGCGCAGTGGAATACCAAACAATACTTTCTAATTCAAGATGTTGGATGGTGTTTCTACTGTTTATGGACGGTCGTATTTCTTACCATCAGGCGAATGACACGTTCGTATCGTCATTCAAAGCAATAATTAAATATCTCTGTTATGCACGGCTTCCTACATTATGTAGAGGGATTAGGCCTTAGTTCACACGTTGTCGGACTGCAGGCGGTTAGACTTCACATACTTTCGAAATTCTTATATACAATTCTTAGATATATAGGTATTCTAAAGATGTCGCGTCGAAACATTTTTCGGTAATTTCATTAACGTTACTGCGTTGTGTCAAAAATAAATGAAACTCAATCGTCAATCATGAATACAGACGTTCGCAAAAACATCAGACACCACAGCTCACTGTCCAATCCATCAGCAGGCAATTAGCTACATAACAGATAAACAGCTATCAATTCCATATTGATTGGTACGAAACTAGAAAATTCTCCATTCTGTCGCATTTCTCACGTCCGTGTGACGGATTATGACGTATTTATGTATTTTCAGCCCCCATTCGGGGCTTCGATGTTGATTGATGGTTATTCGCTTATCGTGTGCCGGTTGAGGCGATTAATATTCTTATTCAATATATTTGAATTGAAAAGCGCCGTGAAAAGAACCCTGTGAGTCGGGCGAGGTGTCGTTCCTTTGTTGTGAAGGTGGGAAAAATGTCGTAAACGCCGGTGAGGCTGGTCGTGTAATTTTATTGTTATCGAAAGCTACTTGCGTAATAGGTTGGACGTGTTATGAAATTCTGTATGATTTATTGGATATATTCGGTGAAAATATTATAAATGAAATGGCGATTTCATCTCTAAGTTTACTTTATGGATAGTTAGTGGAATTATGATTTATTTAATAATAATAAACTTGTTTATCTCTAAACAAAATGTAGTTGAACAATGAAGCGTTAGATATTAGTTCTAAAATTGGAATTACTGGAATCATTGCGACTTAATCTGGGGTTGCACGATTCAATCTTTTATTTAGTTTAAAATTTTTGTTTATGGCCTCATGACATGGTTTAACTGTAATCAAAATCCCCAGAACGTGAATGCGAAATAATATGGGAACATTATTGTACTATACTGCCGTGCTAAGCACAAAAACGGTATCTCAAAAAAAAGTCTTGATTTTTATGTCGTCAGATAGCTTAAATAAATACCCATCCAATAAATTTACCCAAATAACAGTATCTTGTTTACAACTTAAAAAAAACCATACATATGTCTCTATCTCAGTTTTACAGACAAAACTATATTTATAAAACTTCGATTATCTTGAAATAAAGATTCCCTGACATACCGCTTTTGCGCTTAGCACGACAGTATAGCATTGTAAAAATAACGATATCTATCAATTTTCATTGTTGCAGCTACGACGGTCGCGTCAAAGGCCCTGCAGCGCACTGGGCTGATGACGTCTTCGCCAGCCGAGCTCGGTGGCATTCCACACAGCCTTCCTCGCTGCGCATACGCGACGTGCTGGCTACAGACAGAGCCCTGTACCGCTGCAGGGTCGACTTCAAGATATCCCCCACTAGGAACCACAAGATTCTCCTGGATGTTATTGGTGAGATATTTTTGGATTTTACCGTTCTTAAATTATGTGACGTTCTGTAAATTTGGATGCTAGCTATTTTGTCTACTATCAATTTGGGTAGGTGCCGCGATTCTTTATATCTTCGACAAATATTGTATTCCGATATTGTCAGTGTGTGCCTAATCTTCTGTTTATTAAAATTAGATTCAAGACCAAAATACTGAGGGTATATATTTCCTTATTTTTTTGGTTAGCTAGCTTACAAGTGACACACCGCCATAGCCACGTATTTGGAGTGTAACACACTGGCTTTATAGCTCCAGCTTGAATTATGCTAATGAGCAGTTCTCAGACATGGTAATTTAATAAATTCCCGACGGTAGCCAAGAAGGTGTTCCACGTAGGTGATCTTAATAAAACTGTAGCTAATGGTAGACGGTTTTTACTTACTTGTAGAAAAATAAAAATATAGTAATAATAGACAAAATGTATAGGCCCAATGTTATAGAATGTTTTTTTGTTATTTGTTTGACATGGATTCAAATCCAAATGATTTTAATATGATGTAATCGAGTTCATTGAAATTCTGAAATATAATTGTACTAGCTAATCCGAACTTAACACCGGAACATTTTTAAGAATGCAATCAACGATGGAAGTCAAATTAAGGCTAACCGTATATTTAAAGTAGTTTTAGGTAGTTCTACAACTACTTCAAATGGTTGATGTAATGGAGTTCATAATATTATTAAGATTAAAATTCTGTCAAGCGTCAAGCTTGAAACATGCAATTTATGAAACGAAGATAATTGGAAGTGGCCTTGGCATCACCAGGAATTAACTACAAGTTTGCTAATAGGCAAACTTGTAGTTAATTCTTGTAGTAGGAGTAGCGGCGATAGCCTAGTTGGGTGTGGAACGGACTGCCAGACGAATGTCCGCAGGTTCAAATCCCAAGGGCACACACCTCTGACTTTTCTAAAAAATCATGTGTGTATTCTTTGTGAATTTATCGTTCGCTTTAACGGTGAAGGAAAACATCGTGAGGAAACCTGCACATCTGATAAGTTCTCTATAGGAATTTGGAAGGTGTGTGAAGTCTACCAATCCGCACTAGGCTAGCGTGGTGGACTAAGGCCTAATCCCTCTCAGTAGTAGAGGAGGCCCGTGCTCAGCAGTGGGCAAGTATAATAATACAGGGCTGATATTATTATTATTATTGCTAATAGGATGGTATAAGAATACTTTTCACCCGAGTGAATAGTGGCAACTGAACAAAATGGTGAAACGAAAATGATTTATTAGTTCATTCCAAGTTAAGGATTTATACATATAGTGAGACAGGCCAATGTAATTGGGTGATTTCCTGTATTTGGGCTATGTTCTGAACCTTCACACTTATCCCTTCTACTGAATTTGAAAGGCTTATATTTTTTTGATTTTATCTGGTTTTTGACCGTTCTTTATCGTTTATGTGTGTTACATTTTACGTGACTTAAATATTTGGTTAGTAAAAAACAAAAATGTGTCAAGTAGTCTATTCTAGCAACTATCAAGGTTGAGACGACGTTTATTCGCTCGTCGACATGATTTATATTTCACAAAGCTTCAAATTGCAGTTCGAGCCTAACAAGGTTAAAGAGCGATTAACTTTAGCTACTTTATTGGTTCATTTAAAATGATTAAATTAGGATAAAAACAACCAAAATTAAAAACAGCTACAACTAGTGTAAATACTGTTTAAAACATTCAGAAATGAAACAATGTCAACAACTGATCTACTTGATACGGATGCATTGTAGGTAATAAAACTAAATATCCACTATAAATTCCTTATTACATACCTCTAACTTTACCAACACTGTAAATGTGAAACTGAGAAAGTTTTTACAAATTATAATTATGTTACTTCCTCAAGACTTCTCAATTAGCTACTCGGTGCAGTTTAGCTCAGGGCAATGCAATGATAATTTTCGTTTTGGATCTTCGAGCGGAACTGACGAGGTTATACCTACTTCTTCATAAATTGCCAAGAAGTGATGTTTTTTGCTGGTGGTAGGATATATGAAATATCTGCCAAGATAGCGACCACCGTACACAAGGTGTTAAAACCCGCCATAGTGGCCCACGTAAGTGTGTCGCGTTCGATGATCAGCTTGAGTCTATCCGGTTCCAACAGGCCGGCATAATTCTGTCGACTACCGAAAGGTAATCCTCTGTCATCAATCGACATTCTATTGGACCCCATTCCACTTACCATCTGGTGCAGTAGTCATTTTACTGTGCACATATCAAAAAGTCCAAGTTATTCTCAGATATCTGTTTACTCACGAAGTATATTACCTCATTCGCACATAGAATAGGTGATTATTCATAACCGGCTAGCTGTCATACCGGCGCTTGTTCCGTCTACGATCGTTCATTTAACATTTATAGACGCTATTTCGAATTCGTATCTGAGTGCAAAACTTCCATTGCTCTCGTCCGAATAACCTGAAATATTCAGAACAGCAATTTGTGTTTATTGAAGTGGTATTAAAGGTTTATCGTTTTAAGTAATTGAAATGCGAAATATTGAATGTATCGAGTATGTTGTATTTGAATGGTACACGGCTGTGACATTTTCGGACGCGTTTCTGTCTCAACGATTTCAATCGCGCATTATACAAGCTGCTGTATGCAGCTCGGCGTAGTTGTATTATGGTACTACAATGCTGAGTTCTCGGGTTCGAAGTTCGATCCCCCGGTCGGGCAAAATGATATTAAGTTTTTGATACTCAGTGTTAGATAGGTTCGCATTCTTTCACATCATGGGCCGGAATACGCACAGCGTAAAATGGCTGCATCAGTTGCGCCTCTGCCTACCTTCGGGTATAAACGGCGTGAGTGTATGTGTAATGTCTGGTTTACGTCGTCTTCATAGTCAATGCATTGCTAGTCAGATATACCGGTAAAAAAAAGTATTGTTACTTCTACGTAGAGATTAATCGAACTAAGTATTTTACACGAATAGTGTGATAGAATTTGGTAAGTGGCATATTATTCCATGCGTGGTCTAAATGATGCATCGGTTGTCGAATGCCTTATCCATCATATTTTCGGTTGATAAGGTCGTATATTGAGACTATAATTATTTCAATATTATAGGCGAAGAAAAATGTACGACATTTAGTATTCCATGCGATATTTGTTTTATTAATTGATTGTTTTGAAGGTCAGAGACTTGTAGGTTTTGGACGTTCCATGTAATAATAACTCATGGTTATTATTGTAGCCTAAAGATATAGCCTTTTTTGTTATTCAAACATTATTTTATAACGTTGTTTTCAAGTGTGTTATTACAATATGAATCCTTGGAGGTGAAAATAAGGTCAGACGTACCTACACATCCACGCACAGCAAGCTTAATGAGGCATGGAATTGAATTAAAATGAAACCTATTGAGAAATATTTATAATTTTCACAAAACAAATAACTACTCATCACGCTTTTAACCCCGAAGGGGTAGACAGAGGTGTAACCAAGACCACTTTAGGCCATGTGTCTTGTGATGAGATATAATCGGGAAATAATTTTATTTTAGTTTTAAATAAAAATATTAAAAATGTCTTAGTTATAAGACAGTCACTTTATTAAACTCTTCCGGTAGGCAACGGCGTCGCTGTAAAGCACTACTTTAGTCCATGAGCGGCGGATGCTGCTTACCATCAGGAGGACCGCTTGCTCGTCTGCCTACTAAGGCAATAAAAAAACTCTAGATCACTTGTTGAAAGTACTCTGTGCAAGTGATAATCAATATCTTAGTTTAACTTACCTAGCTTGAGCTAGAATTAGTGCGTGGTAAAACGGGGGCCAAACAGTAGTGGAATATTTCGCTCAATCTTGTTGTGGTGCTAGTATGACGATGTAATGAGTTGTTTGTTTACAAATGGTTCCCATCCTACCATATGCCTGTTCGTGCCTACGTCCGGATTCCTGGAATAGTCGGTTTCTGGGATAAATATAGACAGTGCCAATATCTGGTTTCATGTAGATATTTATTAACAACTAAGTGTTTATTGTATATTATGAGGGTATCATGCAAATCTTCAAGCAAGTAAAGGCGAAGGATTCTGCTTTTTTGACAAATAAAATTAAAAACATCTCCACTAATGCATTTATAACATTTGAAATATAATTAGTAGCCTCGTAAACGGTTTTGTATATAGGAATGTCTCTGATCTACTAGTCTTTTAGTATCTCACACCTAATAAGCGAGGCATAGACTTACAGCATTCCCTTGCTTTCCATTGTCAGCAAAGTTGCCGAAAGATTAATAATATAATAATAATATAAGCCCTCGACAATGCCTGTACCTTTCTTGAATGTATCTTCAAAGGCCTACGTTCCGCAGTAGGCTTCCCATGGGTGATAATGACCATGAAACATAAATACCGCTGAATAGATATCAATGAAATTGTTCATATAAATAGATCAAATCAATAATAATAAGGCTCATTTTTGTCTTCAAAATCTTTAGGAAACAGTAAATCCGTGAAAAGACTCGAGGTATAACCATGACAAAAATTAATATCGTTTAATGTTAGAGAATTCTAAGAATACATTACATCGTTTGCGACCAATATTCTATTACGTTCAATAATTACAAGTGTTTAGGACTCGGATACCCACAATTGGTTTCTGTTTAATAGAAGTCTGCAATACGAGACGAGACAATGTTATGGCGTCCTCAGAAACCAATACAGAGTAAATACGTCTAATCCATTTTCGAATGGAAACTATTGTTGTATTAGGAACCTTACTGTGATTCTTCCTAAATATAATGTGATATTTATTGTAAGTTTATTAATGTAGTATTAGGATTATAAAAGTTATACCAAAAATATATCGACGGTGAAAACAAATGTATGGGTCATTGTGTTCTAAATAATTTCTTTATCTGAATTAGAAAATTTATTTTTAATAAATAAAGATTTGATATCTCTTAAAATGAAGAAACTACTAAGTAACTAACTCATGATTTCCTTCTCCGATAAAGAGAACTATATTGATTAAAACATACTCGTCAATTTGAAAAGTCAGGGATATTTTTGTCTTAATAGTCCTTTGGTATATACTCCTCCACAACTACTGAGAGGGTTAAGGCCTCGCGAAGGTCAGTTTTACGTGCCTTAGAAGTTCTTAAAGAACGACAGACTAGACTTCATCACGATCCTTTTATTAAAGTAGGCGATAATTAACAAACTCATACGAAACTTAGAAGTCAGCAGCGCGTTTTGTAATTGTAAGCTATAAATCCGAATTCTCAGAGATATCCATGGTAATGCCGGTCGTCGGCGTTCACGTAATGTATAAAGTAGCCGTTTTGCTTCGGCCACTGTAGCCACATATTGCGTTTTGGCACTGCTCCATTTTCAACTTTATGGGGTAATAATTCTTTTAGTTTTATTACCATGTCGAATAATGTAATCGTTATTTGCTGTTTATGGTGATTCACTTAGAAATAATTACTCTTCTGCAATTTAGTTACATTGTTGTGAATAAAACTTGTTATATGTCTATGTATTCAAAGGTTGATAAATTAACTGTATGTCGGCGGGTAAACCAAGAACTGGATCACTCTATAATGGTCAAAAGTGGATAAATTAAGCCAAACTTGATTGTTTTTTACTGTGAAAACTGATTCCATTACACCTTATGGTAAACTTTTTTCTTCAGATGATTCAAAGACTTCGCCTTCGTGGTCATGGGTGCTGAAATCCGCAAAATAGTTTTATTTAAATGTTTAATTACATTCGCATAAACATAAGAAATCATTATTATAAAGACGTTCCAGAAAATGCCGCGGACAATAATCAAAAGCCTTATTTATACACATTATGTAAGTAATTAAATTAAATCTGACATTATTCGAAAATAAATTTAAATTATAAAACGTATCTCCATTCTGAAATTTCGTCGCACTGCATCGACATAATCAAAATCACTCGTAATGCTGCAAAGTTTAGGTCTATATTGGTCGATAATGTTCTACACTGAAGAGCTCTCCACACATTGAAATTATTTGGGCATGTCTGGCTTACTGCCAGTGGAATAAAAGCCACAGCATTGCATAATTAGTTGGCTCTTTAGTACTACAAATGTGTGAGGAAACCTTTAGAGAATGCACTGCAAACATTATTTTATGAGACTTGTTTGCAAAAGGCGTGGAACATTCATATGGTTACTAATATTATATTGTTCGTTTTTTATGAATATATAGATATACATATACTAAAGTCTTCAAAAGCTGATTGTCTGTATGTGATCGATTTACTAAAAATTTTGTAAACGGATTTTCATGAAATTTGGTATGGAGACCCGTTTTAGAGAACAGTTTAAGACCCTGGATAGGTAGTGGCTACTCCGTATCCCGGGAAAATATATAGCGGGACCTATATCCCGGAAAACTCTTTCACGCGGGCGAAGCCGCGAGTAAAAGCTAGTATTTATATACGTACGTGTATATGATAATGGACATAAAGTATCTGATTTATAAAATTATAAGTCACAAATATTTATTTACTATTATATGCTGTGTGATCAGTTTGGCTAGCATAAAAAACAACTTCACTAAGGTACTTCATTAAAACTTTCCGCAGCTTTAACTGTTACCAACTCAAAACCCAACTTAAACAATATAAAATCTCTTAAAGCCTTGACCATACAAAATTCTATTTTATACTAAAGCCGGCTTCCGTCTATTGTCTTTTAATATGATCCCACATAATCTTCGACCTCGAAAATGGAAAATTCTCGAAAAAATCACTGTAACGACTGTAAGATGACTTTGGGTCTCTGGTAATTTGTGTAGGGTCTATCTGGACCTTTATTTTGGTAATATACGTCGTACACGGAAAGTTTAATGCAGGGTAACTCAATTATGGCAGGTGGTGGGCGTCAGTTTTTATCACTGCGTCCCTTTATATGGCCACGTGTTTCATCAAGGAAAAGATTTCAGATTCATCATTTCTGTTGTAGTAGGTTTTTGTTACGTTTCAACCTACAATGCTGATTATGGAAAAATACAAGATATTCAAATGTATGCTTATGAGTGATGTTATCACTATGTTTAACCGGGATTGGTCGGGCATCTATCTCGTAAGCCAGTAAATGAGAAAGCATGTCGTCTGATGTTAAATCAACAAAGGCAGTGGTACTACCTCGGTTGAGCCGGCCCATACCCTACCACGGTTTATTCTAATACGATACTACATTAGTAATCTAGTCTTATTTAAAAATATTCTTTTATTTTTTAATAGTATTATATTTACTTTTTCTTTGAACACTTAATCTTTTTAACTATCTCGGTGACGTAGTATTATTGAGGTGCGACTACGGTGCTAAGGTCTCGGGTTCGATCCCCTGGTCAGAAAAAGTGTTATAAGGTGTTTCGTTTCTCAGTATATTGTACGCGATATGGCGATATGCTCGCCCCCTATTACACCATGAGAGGGTACACACGGCGAAAAGTCGATATACCATGTGCACTTCTGCCTACGTCTTAAGGAATAAAGGTGTCAGTGTGTGTTCTTGGCGTTTCATATCTCTTTACTTTGTAGCGTTCAAGTCTAACAAATATCTCAGAATATGCATCAATCTTACCAGCTCCAACGCGCCTAAAACAGTTATTACGAAATACGCCAGAATTAATTAAATCAGGAACTTGAGTGTTAACTCCCAGCACTAAATTACCTAGATGTTGAAATACGTAACTCCAAAATGCACGAAGTTACACACCGGATATGAAAACCGGTGGAAGTTTGAGTCGGCTAACACTCGTTAAGGTGTGTTCACACCTGGTTATGTTATAATCCGATTAGCCGGACGTACTCACAGTCCGGTGTTTCGGTGTTTTGTTCATTTGATATTGTTTGTACGAGATTTTACGTTCCGTGTTTTATGTTGGCTTTGCAGAATATTGTTGCGTTTCGAAATAGCATTTCGTCAGACAGTCCGTGCGAGAAAACTATTGTTTGGTTTTGTAGCAGTGGTATTTTTGGGTGGTATTTCCGTCCCTCAAAACGGTACACAGTAATATTTTAACTTAATCTTCTTTTAGATAATGGTATACCTACATAATCATAAAATAAAATGTCATCGAAAAAAATCTATTTTAGAAACATGATCCCAAAAAAAAAACGAGAATAGCCTGAAATAACCGGAGATAACTTAGAAATAACTATAATATTTTCAAAATCATAACCCACCTTTGCTTTGCTGACTTTGCTAGCAGCGTATAAAATAGCTTCAATTTAAAAGCTAAAAGTTTAGAAATAAGTTATAAAAGTTCCGTAGACTACGCGATTACTATAGGTGGGAACTCATTAGCCCACTTTCCTGTAGAAAATACTGAATTTCAGATATTCATAACTTCTTTTTAAATCTAACATATCACTGTGTTCGATTAAAAATATATCTTCAAATAAAACTGCTATGTTAGGGAGATTATATTCTAATAGGTGTTTTTATGACGTTGTTTGCGTAAATAACTTTTCCTGAGATAAAAAATGCATAAAATACCCAAGATGATAGTTCAAGACATACTCTACTTTAGTGCTAAATATAATTTACATATATCAAGCGGTTTCTTGGTTTATTATTAACAAACATTAATTCCCGAACATCTAAACATCTTCATGATATTAAAATTAAACTAATTTTTGGATTTCATCGCGGTTTTCATTACTTTAGTTTTCTCCAGACATTTCGAAGACTTTGCAGCCTTCATGGTCAAGGGGGGGCACTGAGGTGTTATTCATTCGATTTTCAATAATGAAAACCGCGATAAAATCCGAAAAATAGTTTAATTGTAATGAAATGAAATGATTTATTTGAATCTGTAAAATGTAATACATTATTTAGATTCCGTCAATATTAACTCACCAGTTCAGAAAGCAGTTCTCATCAGAGAAGAACGAGCACGAAACTCTGGTGTGCTCTTTTCAATCAGTTCAGGGTAAAGACTTAATGTCTTACATTCGGGTAAACATAAGATTATTATCTTAATGATATTTCGCATATTTATATTATTAGGATATCAATAAACACAATAAATATATACACAGACCTTTCTTTTTGTTCCAGAATTACCAGAGAAGCCTAAAATATTCGATGAACAAGACAAAGAGGTGACCGGCGTGGCTGGTCCATACGTAGAGGACACCAGTTTGAAACTTACCTGTGTTGTAAGTGGAGGTAAAATTGGTAGTTACATCGTTAATTCTGGTATTGTGAATTTGCTTATAAGTTTAGATTAGAGATATACTTGCTGATATTATGAGACTTAACGATTATTTTTTAAGGTATGTTTTTAGGTGATAGTCACCACCATTTAGAGGCTCCTACCGATGCATTATGTTTGGGATATTCAATATGGTTTCAGTCAAATAGAATTTAATCCAAAGTTATTAAAATATTCCTTGTTAGACAACGCTATATTTACACTGTGCCAGATTCAGTGAACATTTATACAATGTATACTATTAAACTTCTAACAAATAACATAACATACACTTTCAACTTACATGCATAATAAGGTCCACAGCGTTTTTTGTACAAATTAAAAGCTCAACCTGTGAACACTTGAACGCTCGCAATTATCACAGAGCACTTAAAACAATTATAACATTGTAACAACTACTACCGAAGATAAATCCGTTCGTTGTGTAATTTTATTTTTCGCCGACGAAAAACATTGCAAATAAAAGCAAGAAGTAAACAAACAGCGGGAGTGCAATAAAACGTGCCAGTCCGCGCTGGATGGCCAGCTTGCAGAATTACAAATAGAATTATTTGAAAATGGTACTATTGTGTTAAGAACGTTAAACAATAACAAGACGTTGGATTTAGAGCGATTTCTTTAAGAGCTTGATGCTAAGAAAAAAATTGAAATGCAAATACATGTATGATGTAAAAGGATTATGATGGTTAAAAATTTAAAATGCAAAGTTGTAGAATATTCTTTACTAGGTGGTCTTGTCGAATCGGTTGTCGAATTCATATTTTATTAAGTTAACAAGTAACACTAAAATTTAATAATATAGGCAGTTATAAATTATTAGACTTCGTAATCAACCCAGACATGATCAGAAACGTAATTATACCCACTTATGTCATAAGACCATATAAAATTTTTTGATTATTGAATTCTCAACTCTTCTCAAAGTAATTATAAGCAATACACAATTAATTGAAGCTACTTAACGAAATAAACTAAATTCATATTATATCACTTCTTACTATGAACGAATTTTAAAACGGGAGAATTTCAATACTTCTCCAGTCACCTTAGATGAGACTCCAGAATTCTTATTAAAACAAACATATACCGATACGTCCAAGTCCAACTGTCCGCTAACTTTCTACAAACACGATAAAAGAAAAGAGGTGAACAGTGACAGTGGACAACAAAAGTACAACATTACCTCGCGCGAAAGTTGAAATTAAAGTAGTTATCTGCAGATCCAGTTCGGCTTCGGGCCGAGTTAGGTCTAGTGTTACGTAACACTAACTTAGAATTGGTAACCTGAAACTTAGTGTCAATGTCTGACTTTTTGTATACAATTGTATTTTGGCAATGTGCCCGACGTAAATGGTTTTTGCCGATCTGTTTATCGTTTATGTTGAATTAATTTTATGTTTTAATTTCGTAGTGACGAATTAAATAATTTTGCATTAACATAAAAAATAATATAGGTGATAATATAGTTTCTGTTCAAAAAACTCCAAGTTTAAATATTTAGAAACTGACATTTTACAACTCTTATTCTGCAGACATTAAGCTGAAACCAACGAAATATGTTTCCCTAGACTATCACCTGAAATTGCTCTTAACAAATTGTTTGTTCACAGGAAAGCCAATGCCGCGTCTTCGTTGGTGGAGAGACGATAAAGTCATAGCGACACTCGCTCCAGTCGACGACGGTTCTCGCCTTAGCTTGTTGGAACTGCGGATACCGAAGCTAACCCGAGATTACTTCGAAGCAGTATACACATGTACCGCCGATAACACACTCCTAGTACCTCCTCTGAGGGTCAACGTGCAGATTCAGCTGTACCGTGAGTATTGGCTTTCCCGTCACGTATTCCCTTTGTCAATATCATAAAACTGGATGACAAAGAGCTCATCTATATCCAGAACGATACTCTAGTGCTTACACGGCGAAAAGAGATATGTGACAATAAATTCGCTGAAATGTAATTTGAAAAGAAAATATAATAAAACTGTACACGTTCGTGCGATCTTTTTGCGACTGGTGTGGATGCCGATGGATTTTCTAGTGCATTTACTGTGTCGTGAGTTTAATTTTAGAATTCTGGGCTCAATCATATCGAAAATATAAATAAAAAATAGTTTTCATCCAAAGAGGCTGGTTTACTTGTACCGGCGGGAATTCATGTTGCCTTATTAATATTAAAATGAATAAATAAATCGTTAGCGGCGTTTACTACATTTGCGTCAGTATTTGGTAAAGCCGTCAATTTAGATAGGTTTTAAATTCTAGTAGTGTCGTTTAATTAGACCACAATTTTATTTTTTAATGAAGCTGTAGTAACCGGCTTTCATACTTGGAAGGTTGTAATTGACAGTAACGTAATTACCTGGACTCTCTACCAGCTTATGATAATTAATAAAACTTAGACCTATACCTATGAAGTTGATTAGTCAACAATATTCTTTGATCTAGAGAGTGCATCACGTTTATAAGAAACAAACATAAACAGTTGAAGAATTAGCTAGATCTTGAACAGCTAGGAATATACTAGAATATACATATATATATATATATATATATAATTACTATATAATTACTATATAACAGTGGCGAAGGTTCCAGATAACCTTCCCTTCCCTTCCCTTTCTTAATTTTATGTAAAGTCTAATTATTATTAGTATGATTTGCAGACCACATGTATACATATTAGTACTTATATGTTGTGTCGCGATTAATACAGTGTTAGGCGTTCATTAAATTCCCTTAATTATTATAATAGTCAAATCGATTTAGTCGATTTAAAAGATTCATATTAATGAAAAGAAATTAAAATTTTGCGATATAAATAGCTTTACTGATACTATTTAAAGACATTGTAGGAAAATGTATTCGTCTAATATTTTCGTTTCTGCAGATGTATGTGCTTCGACGACGGGTCGAAGATTCTCGATCGGGACAAATATTTGTTTAAAACCAGGTGCCGGCCCTTGGGTCGAGTTGTTTGCATGTCTATCCAAATCTATGTGGAGGCTTATAGCTCGTTCCTTGGTTATGTGACGTATTCAAGTGCAATTCTTGAACAATTTTATACGATACTAGCTGACCTGACAGACGTTGTCCTGTCTTAACTATGTACGCACGCGCGCATTTTGTCGATCGCTAACAGTTATTTCAAACCACTGACAGTTAGGTACGTAAAATTAATATTGTCATTAAGTTTTCTTATTTTTTTTTTAATATTTTTCTTTCATAAGAACCTTCTCCTGACAATAAAACAAAAAAAAAATAATTGTGAAATCGGTCCAGCCGTTCACGCGTGATGGCATGACCAAGGGAAGTAGGGATTCATTTTTATATATACAAATAACAGTGCCGAGTGAAATTTTCTGAAAGGGAGCATGAATGCAGACTACAAATATATGTAGTGATAATATGATTCTACATAAATCATACATGAAGAGAAGCTGATAGGTATCGGGTTATATGGACCCTTCGCGACTGTTAGACAATATAATAAAGCTCATATTAGGTTCTATATAAATTATATTTGATTTATATAAGCCAGCGACAGCCGAGCAATAATCACGTCAGATATCGAGTAAACCATGTCAGAGAGACAGAGATAGTCTACCGAAATGACAATAAGCATTACTGGTTGTGTTTACTGTCTAATTTAGGTAATCATGACATTCCCCAGAGTTTGTTGTTAGACAGGCGACCGCTTGTAGAAATCATAAATTATTCTGAAACAAGCGAATAATTCAGCCTATCTCAGCTAATATTAGGCCATTCTAAATGGCTTATTCAGTTTTTTAATCTCATCAAATAAATATTTATCTAATATTTTGCACAGAAGTCATCATTTAGTATTAAAAGTTCCTCGAAAATAATTAACAATATAAGAAATAGGTATGCAGCATAAGATTGAAAGTGACAATAGATGCAGCAAACGAACTGTTACATCACTAGCTTTGCATTATGGACGTAAAAGAGAGACAGCAAGATAACTACATGACACTCCCAACATTATTTGCAGCATAAATTGCTCTTATTTTACAAAATATTTTGATATCATTCACAGAAAAAGGTTTCCTTTTTGGTAAAATCCAATAAGTAAAATTTATATATCGCACCATGCAATAACAATGAATTAACTCCTAAACCTGAATTATGCAATATTCAACAATAAACAAACATGGAAATACATGCCGTGAAATAGATTAAGCACAGAAGATTTCCAACTATGCCGGCGCATTCCTAATAGAACGTCCTCACTTTCCTAAACAATAATAGGAAACTGTGTAGTGAAGGCAACTCCGTCTAACTTATTGTACAATAACTCACGAGGTCGGTTCACACGGCCGGGTGGCGTCTCCGACGTCACGTACTTTCTCGATGAAGTTTTTTGAATCGTTTGTTATGCTTTCGCTGTAGAAATTTATATTATTTACTGTAGTGTTTTGTGATAAATATAAAATTGGAATAAATCATTATTGATTTTTTATGTTTACGCGAATTTTACGACATTAAAATTAAACTATTTTTCGGATGTTATCGCAGTTTTAATCTTTTAGTTGTCACTCAAAGTTTCGATGGTTTTACAGCCTTCGTAGTCACGAGGGAGACTGAGGTGTTGGCCATCTGCAAAGTCAATTACAATGATTGTTACAATGATCAATGATGATAAAATCCGAAAAATAGTTTAATTTTAATGTAACACCAAAACAATTATAAGTTTAAAACCTTTTTAAGAAGTATGAATTATTATAATAATAGAATTAAATTAAACTATCTTTGAACCTGATTTTATAGTTTTCGTGCATTGGGCAAGTAAGGGTGTAAAATGAAAGACCAGGGAATTAATGCTGCACCGAGGTGAACGTTTGTGGGATATTGCCTTCGACTTTTAGTATTAACACCAAAAGTGTACCATACTACCTAGTACGTATCTTTAAGACAAGAATATCGTACCTTATTAGACCTGTGTCATGTAAATTCTATTCAATCATATATTAAGCGTGATATTCATAATTTATTTCAATAATTATAGTAAGTATTTAGCTCAAATTTTGTTTTGATTATTTATTATGTTACTCACAAAGAAAACATAGCCATTTTTCGTTACATCAATTAATTTGGAACATCTGTTTCATTTCCTTAATTACAAAACCATGCCAGCCTGAAAAAGATAGGCTTTTGTCCGCGCTGAGGGCTTTTCGGTCAGATCCGAGCGCGTTGTGGTTTTTCGGTCATTTAATCAACCTTTTTATCAGTTTTATTGTTTCAATACTTTAAAATTTTATGTTTGCTTGTTGGAAATATATTTATGATAATTTTTTAGATGCTATTTTGAAAAAAGAAAATCATGTTTACGCAGTATTATATTTGTAATTTTATATTTAGCGACATCTAGTGTTTAAATTATATATTACTTGAATTATTTTCACGTGTCGCGACATGTGAAATGGCTTCCCATGCCTATATTAGTGAGGTGGTGAAACCGTTATCACAATGCGAATAACTCGTGTACATACACCGAACCTCATTTACAAGGACAGATGTATAACTTGCTAATAACGCGTTGAATACAGATAGCTCATGCACATAGAGTCTAATTTCACGAATCTTGTGATATTTAGAAACAAATTAACATAATCAACTCTTTCCACGTTAACGGCTTTGATATAGGGATGTTATTTGACAATAATACCACAAATAGTAGGTAACACATTATATATTGTCAGAAAATTTCATGGTAGTTTGTTTGGACTAGTAGTTAATACCATAAAGTTTTGGATTATAGAGCGACACTGCATGTCTCTATAAAGTAGTATATTATCAACTATCCAGTTTCCCTTTATCAAGCCAGGGAGTAAAAGAAGAAATCTAGGTATTTTATCATTAACACTTATAAACATAAATTATACTACAATAAAATTTATTTAGACCAGAACTCAAAATTCCAGCGGGCAGACTTCAAGATATTGTGAGCTCATTCTGTATAGACCAGACCGACAACAGCTAAAATTAAACTTACTAAAATAAAGCTAAATTAAAAAATATATTTATTATAAATGTAGGTATTATAACTGCCTTTTCGAATGATGAACATCTTTGTTCGGCCCGTGACGATGAAGACTGCAGTTATCGAAACGTCGGAAGAAAGTTATAATCAGCCGCAATAAAATACGAATAGTTTTATTTCGTTGACATTTAATTAACATTGAAAACTGATAATACAAGCACGTTGTTTTAAAATCGATGTCTAAAATTGGGGGATCTATACAATATTAGTCTATAATGGAGTTAAGTCCTGTTAATGAATATTATATTCTTTTACGAAAGTTTTACTCGTACAGGATTACATCCCATTTTTTAAATAATACTTAAATATCGAAACTATAGTCAAGTCTTTTTCAATCTCAATTCAGAATTACGTTTAATTTGACTGTTTAAATATCGTAACTACGGTCACTTTTCTGAATCTCAATTCATATTCCCATATATTTCTACCTTCCGAAAATAAATAAACGTCATAAAACAATCCTAAATGTCGTCGTACGGAACCGCAGACATGGCTGCCGGTCCGCGACAGCCATGTGTCCACATCCCAGACATTTGTCTAACTAACCGCACTTGGACATTATGAACAGTGACAGCGCACTACGTCACATCACGCGCCGGTTATGAATTATGTGATATCTTACAAGGTTACATCGTACTGACTTTTACATCAGGATATTTTGGAATAGTTTTGAGATAGAACATTTTTCATTTTATTTTATAAGGACTTTTCGAAAATAGAACATTGGACAACGTAAAGGCCTTTTAAATTTGGAACAAATCCGCATACAATTGAAATGTAAGAACACGTTGTGAACACGAATGAAGATTTTTCAAAAATAGAACATTATTTAAATAATGCAGGGACAGCGCTTCTGCATATCACGTACGGGTTATGAGTTATGAGATACCTTACAATGTTATATCTCTCGCTCTGATTTTTACAAGAGGATATTTAGTTAAATCTAGTTCTGCGGATATAAAGAAATGTATGCATAAATGATTTTTGAATTTAGAATAAACGTTTATTAAAACGCAAAAGCATTTTAATGAATACAAGGAAAGGATTTTCAAATATAGAAAAGTGTTCAAACGTAAAAAGGTTTTTTTAAATTTAGAACAAAACCGTACACATGAATAAAGATTTTCAAATATAGAACAGTATTGAGATAGAATAAAAAGCAACACTTTTACATTACGTGTCTATGAGTTATGAGGCACCAAGGTTATATCGCACGCGCTGACTTCACGGGGGCATTGTGTTAGTTATTATCCAGTTTTGTTCAGATGAAGAAAGAATTTCTCTAAAAACGAGATAGGAATTATAATCAACATGAAAGGGATATAGAATAATACAATAATTGATTTATCATATGGAGTTAACCTCAAACAGGAAACACGTGTGAAAAGTGTTTACCGTCGGTCTCAAATCGTGGGATAAATGCAGAAATAAGAAAAAAATATATAATATACTGAATAACAGCGTAGTTACGTCTCGTGTCAGAGTTTTAGGGAATATTACAAGATTTATCCGCTTGACTTGACAAAAACCTGATTTCATGCAATATCTAGTGATGGACATGAATAGTGTATCAAAATTAATCATAGGGTAGGACGGGGCTTAAAGGTCCGCGGGTAAAAAGGTCCACCACAAATATCTCAAAAACAAGTGACGTATCGTTGTTGCTAATGACACAAGTGTAAAGATGCGGGCGCGGAGGGAGGAAAGCGCTATCGCTGGCCGTCGGGCGACGTCACTTGCGGGAGATACACGGTCGCGTGTCCAAATTTTGACGTAAGTATTTTTTTTCGTTTTGAATATTTTTGGTTTCAAGGACTGTTTTTAAGTTAACGATGCCTGGAAATAGTTTTTTATTATACGTTATTTAATTGTTTTTAAATATTTATAGTCATTTTTAAGTTAGACTAAATGTTTTTTTTTGTATAACCTCTATAAATACTCACACGCGGTTGGGGTAAAAAGGTCCGGTTGGACCTTTTTACCCCAACCGCGAATTATTTTTGTTTTATAAGAGTTTAAATATCTATGTTTAATATTCTAAAATTTTAAGTGCTGATTTGTTTAATTTTGTTCTTCAACTGAGACTGAATATTAATTAAAGTGTCAAGATAGTTAGAATTGATAAATAAGACTTTATATTTTCCAAAAATATATTGTTATTTGTTTAAGACTGATTAAATTTAATTATACTTCCAATGAAGAGATTATATTTTTTTGTAATAATGATAACCTCATGTGTTATTTTTTGGTTTTTTGAAAAAACAAATATACTTTTGATTTCCATTAAATTATATGTAGTTATTATTTCATTAAACCCTTTAAAATTAAGAACGAAATTTTGGACCTTTTTGCATCCTCGGTGTCCCTTTTTACCCCTACTATGGGGCAAAAAGAGACAGATTACAATGTCTAGAAAAAACAGTAAAAATATATATTTCTATAATGATGAATCAACCAAGAATTGAGCCAAACATAGTTCGATAATTGTTTGTTTCATATGTGTTGTTTGTTTTGTTGTAGTAGGTTTGATTTTCACAATGTAATTGCTAGAAGTGAAATTGGACCTTTTTGCCCCGCCCTACCCTACCCCAACCAGTAAAAAAAAAAATGTAAATTCAAATATAGAACGAGACCCACATTTTCATGTTGGAATAACCAGAAGCCGGGGAGCTATATTTTGACATTACGACGAGCGACAACGTAGTACGTAACGTTGCTTCGCTGAGTTATGGAATTACACCTTATAAGGTTATTGCAGCAAAAATTGCCGCTGAGACTTTAACTGAGAGTAATATTCATATCAAATTTCATATATGATGGAGTTTTAGTTTGCCAATTTTGGTTTTAATCTATACATAATAGTATAAAACAAAGTCCCCAAAAGCTGTCTGTCTATACGTGATCGAGATTATCATAATCTACTGAATGGATTTTTATACGGTTTTTACTAAAAGATAGCAATTCTTGAGGAAGTTTTAAGTTTTTAGGTTTAGGTTATTTATTTATTTAGTTAATAAAGAAATAGTTAATAAATGTCTTATGAAAATTTACTGAAATATAACTATTACTGTTGAAGAGCTCGCGTGGTAATAAAAAATCTCGTGGGTCGGGATTTCCACGGAAAAACTTTGTGAGACACTGATTTCTACGCGGGCGAAACCGCGGGCACAGCTAGAACTTCCATAAATTAACGCCTAGCCTTATCGGTTAATTGTATAATAATTTCATAAGTAGTCACTTGAAAGCACTGCCAACCCGCACTCGACCGGCGCAGTAAAGTAAGGCCTAAACCCTTTTAATAACAGACGCGACCTTTTCTAATCAGTGAGATAGTATAGAATACTAATACTATTAAGTGCCTGTAAAAACTGCTAACACATAATAATAATAATAATAGTACAGACAGAGAGAGTACTCGCAAGGTGTATAAACCTCAACTAGAGTAATGTATCTTAAAGGGGCCTCTACGTGTTGGATCCATGTCCCCACGCAAGCCTTCCAAAAGGACCGGCCTTTATGCCGTGATTTCCCGCAGGAAAGATACAACATAATAATACTATCAGTCCTGTATAATATACGATCCCACTGCTGAGCACGGGCCTCCTGTACTACTGAGAGGGATTAAGCCTTAGTCCATCACGCTGGCCTAGAGCGGATTGGTAGACTTTACACACCCTCAAAATTCCTATAAAGAACTTCTCAGGTATGTAGGTTTCCGCACGATGTTTTCCTTCAACGTTAAAGCAAGCGATAATTCACAAAAACTACACACATTTTTTTTTTAAAAAAGTCAGAGGTGTTTGTGCCCTTGGTATCTGAACCTGCGGACATTCGTCTCGGCAGTCCGTTCCACAACCAACTAGGCTTTCGCCGCTTTTTCCGCTAACACATAACTTAATCAATAACCCTAACTTGCTCTACCTTAACCGAACGCTAACGCTAACCTAACCCTAGCCCTAACCCTAACGCTGCAATGTGTTGTTAACCTGCTCGTTAACAACACATTGCAGCGCGCGAATTCTCTCCCACTATTGTGGAATAAAAACCACCATCAAATGGCCCGAAAAATAAAAACTTTCATAACATTGGCATTAAGAATAACCACGCCATTCTGTGTTATTGCAAAACTAAATCCGTGTAAATCCGCGCGATTAACCTATATCAAACTATACGCCAGTCTGCCTCGCGGATTATCTGGCAATATGACGGTTCACCGGGAATCTTTTGTCATTTTTTGCTTCAGTGGCGCTGGGGTACCACTGTCGGAATGAAAATTCAATTTGAATCTTATTTATTTTAACTTTATACAGTGTCATTTAGCATCGCGTTACTAAATGAAACGACATACTTATCTACTTAGAAATAACACTGTACAGTAAGTTATTTGAGCCGTAGATGTAAAATAAAAAAGTATAAGTTTCGAACAAAATAAATATTAATAAAAATGAATTTTAATTTTACGCGCCTCAAAGCCACTACTACCACTCTAAGAGAATTCGTTACAGTGGCAACATCATACTTTCAGTCATAAATACACTCACGCCCATGCCATAATTGTATTAATCTACAAAATGATAAAAAAAAATCTGAAATCTAAAACCAGGATTTTTCGTGAAAATATTAGTTATTAATGCATAATTTTTGGTACAATGTCACTAAAGGTGAAGACGAGCATGTGCTTTCATTTAGTAACGCAATGTCAAATGACCCTGTATACAATAGATACAGGTGGACTTAATGCCTGAGGCTTTTCTAAGTCAACCTTTGATGCAGAGATGAGACAATGTGGGTGTGAATACAAATTTAAATTTCTTTATATGTAAAATACGATTATACCTACAAGATACAAATGTTGTTCAAATACAGTATAAATTACAAAGTATAATTTTTTTTTGTGGACTTATATAATATGTATATTTAAAAATTCAATGATAATAATTTACATGTAAGTATATAAATATAAATAAGACAATACATATATTATATAAAAGACACATATATATAAATGTATTTATTCTATATATTATATACCATACATATATTTGAAATAACAATGCAATAAATTATTTAATTTACTGAATTAGAAAATTTTCACTGATTTTATTCTACTTAAAGTAAAAAAGAAATAACGCGAATTATAGTCTTTTTATTTTATAATTTAAACTAAACTATATTGACATTTGTTTAAAATATAGTAAAAATCAATGAGTTTGATAGGAACCAATTATAAATTAGACATAATAATACTTTTCATATTCAACATTACTAAAACATTAAATATTTGAGAACTAGTTTTCAAATAATACTTACGTTACGAAGTATATTATGACATCAAAGTTACTAAAACTTGCTAACCGACATTAACTTAAAAAATAGGCAAATTTACTAAAGAAATAATAAAAGAACAAACGAGCACAAATAACACAAAACATGCCATTAGCAAACAATTCCAAAATTCATAATCCATCAAAATAAAAGCCTCAAACGCCATCAGGCTCAAATGAAGTCTAATATTATATAATAATAATAAATCTGTCGGATATTCCCTGGCGGTTGGTAACATCCGGCAGCCATTAGTTTTTATTTGTGTCCCATTGTCATGACGGCATCATAAGGCCAACAGGAAATTATTCTTTATTATTGTAACCCGTGATGTCACTCATACAGTAATGCACGGTGAGCTTTTGCCCAAAGCTTTTTTCCAAAGCTTTTAGTAAAGTCCTTTTGAGTTGAAGCGTTAATGGAAAACATTAGTGGAGTTTCGTTCGATATAAATTTAATTAAACACCTATTGTGACCGATTGCTTTTGTGAGTTCTATGGGTTATTTTACTTTTATGGTTATTTTTATGGGAGTTTTAATGTATTTATAATGGATTTATATTTACTTAGAAGCGGCAATAACCTGGCTGGGTGGAGAACGGTTTCTGAGACGAATGTCCACAGGTTCAAAATCCAATGGCACACATCTCTGACTTTTCTAAGATTATATGTGTATTCTTTGTGAATTATCGCTTGCTCAACATCGTGAGGACACCTGCTTATCTTAAAAGTTCTCTATTAGAATTTTGAGGGTGTGTGAAGTCTACTAATCCACACTAGGCCAGCGTGGTGGACTAACGCCTAACTCTTCTCAGTAGTAGAGAAGGCCCGTGCCCTGCAGTGGGACAGTACATACAAGGCTGATATAATTATTATATAATATTTACTTGTAAGGAAATTGTTATTGTTATAATTTTACCTTAGTATCCTGGTGTAGATAAAATTATAAATAGCATCCATAGTACTGCTAAGTTATTTTTATTCCATGATATTTTATGAAGCGAGTCTTTTTTTGATATATTTGTATAGGAATAATTTTTTGTCAATAATCAAATTTTTGTTCCCAGTACGGCCATTACTAGTGGAGATTCTAGCGAGAGAGCAGCCCCTCTCAGTGGGTCAGGAAGCTGAGTTGGCTTGCAGGGCTGTTGGTGCGAGACCACCAGCAGTTATAACCTGGTGGATGGATGATAGACAGATGCCAACGATCGCTGTACAAAAGGTAATTTGATTCTTACATCTATATAATATATAAATATACCTCTCCTGTCGTGTTGGATTGTCGTCTCACCGGAGTATGAGAGTGAAGGAACAGAGTGCACCTGTGTATTGCGTACACAATTTTGCACCATAATATCTTCTGCGTATCTGGCAGATCTCCGTTGTGATTGACCGCCGTGGCCGAAATTCCGCTAGACGGGATTCATTCATATAAAAAAATGAATCTCTTCCCTGTAAACTAGGGCGGCTAATAACTATAATGAATAAAGAAATCGACAAAAAACGCTTTTCACTTTGCATTGTGTTTCAAGACCAGTAATAATTTCATTCGCAATTGTTTTGATGAGTCATGACGCGAACTGTTATTATTTTTCAAGCTTTCTATATTCGAATATAAACTTTAACAAGAACAATGTGCAAGAACAATGAGTTAATTTCCTTTGCTCATTCAATTACAGAATGTGAAATGCGAGGTAACGCACTTGGTTAATATTGGCAATGTCGGAATCTTTGTATTGAGTTTTGTTCAAGGAAATATTACGTTCGTTACTTACATTTGTCAATTATGTTGAAATGCGTGTTGATTCCGATAAAAAAAGGTTTCCGAAAAAACGTTCATTAAAAAAATATATTTGTTTAAAAATTTAAAGAAGCTGATTAATTATAATGAAAAAAGTATTTCCTAAAAAATGTTGGTTCAGAAAAAATAAATTCATAGAATCTGAAATGCATGTGGATATGATTTAGTTATTAATTTTGTGAACAAATTATCGATGGATATTTTTTTACGTTGAAGATTCTTTATCTGTTTTAATGATATGCAAACGT
The DNA here is from genome assembly GCF_014839805.1 of Manduca sexta. Lineage (NCBI taxonomy): Eukaryota > Metazoa > Arthropoda > Insecta > Lepidoptera > Sphingidae > Manduca > Manduca sexta. The sequence goes on from NC_051136.1 coordinate 3,914,969, forward strand.
TTGGTCTACTAGTCGCCTTCGTCGTAGTAGTTTTTTTAATTATGTGAAGTAAATTTATTTTATTTTTGAAAAGCAGAAAAAATGTTGGTAATAACACAAAAGTGTATAATCTGTTTGATATTTTGAATTTGTTGAGCTACTTATGTGGGTGTTTGTACTCGTCAGTACAGTGCAAGCCACATTATATTATGTAAAGGTATAAAAAACACAAAACAGTGCAAGTCCCAATTACATAAAAGACTCTCACGCATTCTCATTTGCCACATCATACTTTCGATTCCAAATTTAAAATTACAGTAAAATTGTCTTAAAAAATAAAGTAAAACCCATTTCAAATCGTATGAAATGTTTCGATTCCCCCCACCTGATTCACAATTGGAGCTAAACAAACCGTGATGGCCGTAGGGATCGGTAGTCCTTGTGATCTCGTGCTCGGAGCTCTGCGCATTCAAGCTTCACTGAATACAACTTCCCCTTCACTTGGAAAGAAACACTCCTTAGTATTAAAAATTACAGAGGGTCGACATTTCAAACGTTTTCTTCAATAACGTTATTACACTCTATTTTTTTAGTTGGTTTTGCAAATGTTTGTATGAAAGAATTTTTTCTTCAAAGCAATGAAAAGCTTAGTTTGATTGTAAATTATAATGTGCTGTCCTATGTATTATTTATACAGAATGGGAAAAGAAGTATGCTAATATACAAATATGTGATCACAGACGCGCACAAAAACTGCTGGAGAAATTGTGGATATATTACTGGCCTTTAGAAAGGAAACATAAATATCCCCGAGGCTTTATAAAATTTACTGACCGCTCTAAATACAACAGCGATGTTACTAGAATGGTTCAAACGTGTAAACAGTAACATTCCAACAATAAATGTTTTGAATGTCTTAAAAAATATTTAAACTTATGAAAGACATTTTCAATTTAAAAAGCAAAATATAATTTCAGATTCATCAGAATGGCAAGCACATTTCTACAAACATTTTCACAAACATCTCGTCCTGGCGACTGCATAGGATATTTATCTCATAATAGAATCGAGTTCCCAAAGGAATACCATTCGATTCAATGAGAAATCCAAGTTCATTCAAATGCTAGTGAAATGTAATATTAATATCTTATTGCAGAACTCGGAAGACCGCAATGAAACCGTTTCAATATTACGATGGATACCTCGTATGGAGAACGACGGTCACACGATTACGTGCCGTGCGTCGCATGTTAAACTTGAACACACTACGTTGGAAACAAGCTTATCTCTCAGCTTGAATTGTAAGTTGATTACTGTTTTCTATTCTAACGTAATGTTCATTACTGCTTTCTAGCGTAAGTGATTAAGTATCCATTGCATTTCAATCAGGGATATTGATGTTTGTTTTAATTAAAGCATTGTCATTTCAGATGCATTAACTAATAGTTTGTATGTTGTTAGATAATATTGTCTTCGGTTTGTTTATTAACATTGTAGCTTACTCTGTTATTTTGATCAGAGAATTGAGCTCAATGTTTATTCTTCAATTGATTATAGTTTTTAGGTGCCGTTATACTCCATGCCAAGCCGACTTAAAATATTTGACGCGAAAACGCGTTTGAACCCCAATCTTATTATCTTTGACTACGTATGTTTGACGTCTATCGACGCTATATTGTGGCTGCTTTGTTAATTATCTGTAGAAAATTGCAGTTTAAAAGACGTTAATAAAATGCCTATTATTGATTCCTGATAATATATATTATTGTTATTAAAATGAATAGCATCAATATTTGGCAAATTTATTTTGAAACTCGCTCACAGTACAGCCCGTAACTAACACGATATCATTCTTATTCCCAAACAGTCGTACCAATTGTGACGCTAGAGCTCGGTTCCAAGCTTAACCCTAACGATATAGAAGAAGGCGACGATGTGTACTTCGAGTGTGTTGTGCGCGCCAATCCACCCGCTTACAAAGTCGTATGGGAGCACGACGTAAGTATTAACGAGACGACTTGTTGGTCAACTAGTTGGCTTTATTAGGTATATATTGGATAAATTGTCGAACTATATTTACAATAGAATCGTCATGTTTTGTACATCAAATAAATTTTAGGGTTAGTGGAAAGTATTAATTTCTAATGTTGTAGCGCAGATACTAATTTAGTAGTGTTTTTATAACTGGGAAACTTATAAATATTCTTTAAGTCACAAATGTAGTAATTTTTCTTTATTTTATTCGTGCATTATTTCACGGATAACGTTTATACGAAGAGAGCGAAAATTCGAAGAAACTAGAGATGATAGTTTCATTCCCACAATGGGATGACACCAAACGTATTTTAATTCACCACTGTTATACTGTTCCTTCCCAGTATCGAACCTAGGTAATATAGAAATAAAATTGAATTTCCTCTAGCACATAACCGCTACAGCTTAAGCTGGGCTAAGGTTACCCATCAGCATACAATGAAATTACTTTACAACTAATGAGCAGTCTAATGAAATCTGAAGAAATATTGACAAACAAGAGAAGGGAGAAGATTTAATATTTAACGTCTTATGGTTTAGTAATAATTCAAGTTCTAGATAGACGTAGAACTTATTCTACATACAAAGCCGTTAGCAACTACTTCGTCAATAAATAAACAAGTTTTAAGACCATAAGGCGATGTAATTGCGCATCTTTTTGTTTGTCCGTGCAGACAATGAATGTTTCAAACAAAGACACTGTAAGGAATATTATTCCTCACTCAGAAATACAAAATATTTCATCAACCATTCTCTGTTCAAAAAAATAGAGAAAATACAATATAAATATTAGTCTACTGTATTTGTAATTAGTGTGGAAGTCTGAAAAACTAAGAATTGTAGTTAATATTCGGTCACGCTAGTAAGTAATAAAACACAGTACTGATAATGATCTTGATTGCTTCATTAAATTGCTAATTCTTAAGGATTTAGTACAAAATACCTGACCGTGGAAAGTTCGTTTGTATTCCATTTCGGTGACCTTTGGTTCGTTATGCCCAATATTTGGGAGTATCTACGCAAAAAAGGTATATTAAAAAAATCTACAATAAAATCATTCTGAGAATTATTTTTTGTTAAGAACACACATATGAATAGAATTAGGTTTATGAAAATTTTATTGTTAAATTTATACCACATTTTTACTATTTTATATTATAAGCCGACAGTAATACTTATAAAAAAAGGATGTTCCTGGAATTATATTTAATTAAAATTTTGCGAGATATTTCTATGAAAGATCTACACATTACACTATTTTCTAAGCCATTCCAACTAACGAATATAACAAAGAATCCCTCGCACAAAGGTCCCTACCCTAGTCTAGGTTCCCTAAAAGAACTATTAAAGGCTCGTTGACTAGAGTGAAAAACCTCCTAAGCAGCATGTATTCAAAATTTGATCCTTCACACGCGCCGTCATTATTTTCAAGTCTAACAATAACAATGGCGTCTGCATCCCCCGTCTAGTCTTCTGCTTTATACGTGAATTTACTTTCACTTAATTCCACTGGCTATAAGTATCAAATTACCGTTTCAACGGTTCAAGCTAAATTTATATCATAATTTGATATAGGATTACAATAGTTATCTCTCAGATATGAGTCTTTATTTTTTATATGAATGGTTATGGCGCAATATTCTTGAATGTTTAGTGCTAACGTTTTTTACTTTGTATAAGGTTGGAAATAATATTTTATCTGCTGTTTAGTGTTAGGACACATTAAAGGTGATTTTTGTGTGATCGGTGTTGTAAGCGTTGAGATCTTGAAAGATTTACATGACGAAATATTCGGTTGGATAAAATTAGCGAATAATCCGTCGTACATATCAAACCGAGCGAGATTTCCACTGAAAGACGAGATTAATATTGTCGATAGAATAAAGAATACAATATTTAGGAATAAATCTTTATATTCTAAAGCTTTGCTAAACCACTTTTTACATCCACCACGCCATAAAACAAGGTCTGTTGACGTGTCATGGCAGCCTGTAATTAAGGTGATACTAGAAAAAATCTAGTTCATACCTACCGCACCAATGGAACGCTCACGTGAACCCTCGGATATTGATTTCAGCAACTGAGACGTGAAGAAGCAATTAAGTGGGGTGGCATAATTATAGCGGTACGACGCCGCAAACTATTGAAGATAAATTTTGTAACAATTTTCTGTCTACCGACGTTTTAACGAGTAATAAACAAATCAATATTGGAAATAATTTGAACTTTGTAGTCATTGTTATTACAGGCTCTATTGGTATAGGTCTTTCAGATTATGAAATGTTTGGATTTTTTTTTCTAATGTTTACCGTATGAAACATCAGGAGCAATACAGCTAATTTTGTAGTATTTGAATGATTAAATCAAACTCAAAAACAATCATTGTTATAATTATAAATATTGTCCTTAACGACAAGTTCTGGTGGTAGGTTTCTCGTATGCGAAGGATTTTATTATTATTATTATAAAGAAAAATTCATGGAATTTGAGCATTATATATTCAAATATAATATGTCCCATTATTATGTCCCCACTCGAAAGCTTCATAATTATGTATAGAAGTGCCAAAACAGTAATGAATGCTTCACTTCCAGGGTCAAATAATGACACACAATCAAAGAGCAGGTGTAATAGCCGGGTCAGCTCATCTCGCTTTACAAGGTGTGTCCAGAGATCAAGCTGGAAAGTACGCCTGCACAGCATCCAACGTGGAAGGCGATGGAAGATCACAACCTGTTCATCTTCAAGTTATATGTAAGTGCTAATATTATTCTTTTAGAATTTTAGTAATCAGTTGAGGGGTCCAATATTTACCCCTGGTTGATTATATGTTGCGCTGAATTTTACATGCAAAAAAAGCTTCTATACAACGATACTTTTCCCTCTCATTACTTATAATTATGTATTGTTTAAAACGTTTGCATATGCATCATGAAAATAAGCGTTCCTATATCTAAGCTTTCTTAAATTCTAGAAAATTATGCAATATTATTATGAAAATTATCTGTTATCTGTTACATCGTATCAAGTTCGCCTGACTTAGAAACATGGTTTTGAAATTCTACTAAAACTGTTCATGGATTACTTCATGAGTACTAAGGGTCCATCATCATGTCCAATCCCTTGCAGCCGGGAGCTGAACACCTACTTGTTATTTTACAATAATTAACATCACAAGAGCTGTCAATTTCAATTACGTATAACAGTTTAACTATTCTACAAAATTCAATATTCATTTCATATTCGTGCATTTGATTTACCAAAATGTGTTATACATTTTTAAAAGGTAAATTGCGTGTTCCAAATCTCTTTGTACTGCAAACAGAATTTAAATTGCCGTAACTTACAAATCAAATGATCATTAAAACTATTTTAGTTTAAATGGATTATATTTTGATTAATTTTGAGCTGAAATATAAATCCATTAAACCGTTCTACATAATGACACGTAATAAAATTGTTTTCCATCACGCTTTGACATCGGCACGCGAGTCACAATGTAAATTAAACATAAAGGACAGCTATCTTTTATGTGTTGGACATCGAAATCATGTTTGATGAGTTTCTGGTATCAATGATGAGAGATGAAGAACATGTATAAAATTTCGCCGTTTAATGTTAAGTACAGGTCGCCCCCTATCAGATGGGATGGAATATATATTAAAAGTGGTTGGTTTTATTCGTGCATGGCAAAGTGATCTCTCTGCACTTAATGATAAGTGGAGTGGGGTCCAACAGAATGTCGACTGGCGAGAGATTATTCTGCAGTCGACACAATTATGCTGGTCCGTTGCAACCGGATATACGCAGGCTGATCCCGGAACGCGACACACTGGCGTGGGCCACTATGGCGGGTTTTAACACCTTGTGTATAGTGGATATAAAATATATTCTACCACCAGTAATGGATATTTTTTGAACACCCCACACCCTTACAAATGTCGTTATAAACTGCAAAATGAATAGGCCTATTTGAGTCTCAGTATCTAATAGCGTGTTCAAAACTGTTGTAGACATTGTTAAATTTTATAGCTTATAGTGGGACTTCAATAATGTATCTAATGCTTTATTTTTATGTGTGTATCGTCCTTTAGTCTGGAGGTGAGTTTTGATGTATAGCAGGCTTAAGTTTCAGAACTTTTATTGTTAGTGTTTGAATGACGAATAAAAGAAAATGTAACTATTTATATCAATAAAATAATTTTTGTTTGTAAGTTTTCCTGAGTAGAAGTCATAGTGACAACTACTTTTTTATATTTTTACACGGTATTCCACTACGCTCACCATCCTCAGACATGAGATGTTAAGTCTTATTATGTCTAGTAGTTACACTGGCTATAATGTCCTTCAATCCGGAACACAACGAGTCACTATATTATATTGCTGCTTGGCGGCACAAATATCAGATTCACAACACAAGCGTGGTGCCAGTACATCAATGATCTTCGGTAAGCTAGAATTGCGATGGCAAAGTTACATAATATTATTCTAAAATAAGTCAAGTATCAACGCGTTCATTGCTCATATTAAACATTAAAAAGGACGGCACATTCCGTATTAATGAACACCCGTTTTCCACCATATCTCTTCGCATTACCTTATCCCTCATTCGCGCCCACAGAAGTCGTAACTTTTACTGATAAATTATGCCTATATTCATCCTCTTTAAAATATAAAACTACCGTATAAGCCGGCGATATATGATAGGCAGTTTTCCGGAGCCACGGGTCGTTCATCACGCGGCGACCCCGCACTGTTTGTATTTCTGATATTGACAGTGATTTTTACTTATAAATATACGTTTTTTTCATTGAAAACTTAATTAAGGTAATATTGCTAGTTGTAAATGGGTAAAAATTAGGTTTTATGTTTGAATTTTGGAGTTTAAGCTACAGTATCCTGGAGTAATATGGGATGAATATTTTTTTTTATAATCTATTTATACATATTATAAAACAAAGTTCCCTTTTCTGTCTGTATGTTGTCAATTTTCTCAAAATCAACTGAACGGATTTTTATGAAATTTGGTATGGATATATAAAACCCTGGGAAAGTTATAGGATACGTTTTATCCCGGGAAAGTATATACCGGGACTTTTATCCTGGAAAACTCCTGCATGCAGGTCGAAGCTGCGAGCAAAAACTAATATTACATAAAATGTACCTTAAATACATATTATTTTTAATCAGTCCCGTTTACTCTTAGTTTGCCATTGAATAAACAACAGTGTAATGCCAAATCACATCTGACTTGTTTTATTGAATCACAAGTGCACCGTACTGCAGCCTTGTAATAGGATTTCGCCAAGTTCCTCCCCCTCCGAATTTGCATACGAACGCTCTATGCATCATCAATTTGTGGTGACCATAACTTCACACACCATCGGCGGCGCAAATTGAATGCGTATTTCGCATAACTTACAAATACGTGTACAATGCCGGCTTTACACGGCTTACGTGTTCCTCGTCTTATGCAAATGCAGCAATGTATATCTACGTATAATTTATCACGTAAGTTTGCTATGTAAATATCCGGAGTTCGAACGGTGAAGTACAATGTGAAACTTTGTAGTGGAAAATAAATTAAAGATATTGTGGATACGAATTGTGCTGGATAATCTATTACCATTTTGCTGCTTTTAATAAAAGAGTTTATCTTAAAATATGACCATTATAACTGAGGACTGATTTTGGTTTTTCTACTCAGTATCAGCTCAGGGTCTGGAGTTTTTGCCCGACATGGATATATAGGCTCGCCCCCTATGACATCATGGGACAGAACACACTTGGCGAAAAGTGGGTGTCCAGGTTGCGCCTCTACATACCGCTTCGGGGATAAATGCTTGATGTTGTGTGTGTGTATAACTGATGTGTTAATGTAATATTTAACGAGAAGTTAATAGAATGTATTTTTTACCGATAGTTCTTATTTATAATAATATAATAATAATATCAGCTCTGTATTACATAGTTGTCCACCACGCTGGTCTAGTGCGGATTGGTAGACTACACACACCTTCGAAATTTCTATAGAGAACTTCTCAGATGTGCAGGTTTCCTCACGATGTTTTCCTTCACCGTTAAAGCGAACGATAAATTCACAAAGAATACACACATGATTTTAGAAAAGTCAGAGGTGTGTCCCTTGGGATTTAAACCTGCGGACATTCGTCTCGGCAGTCCGTTTCACTCCCAACTAGGCTATCGCCGCAGTTCTTATTTGTGTCCTTTTTATTTTTTGTACTGTTTACTTAATATTTATTATGATTTCGCAACTGCCTAGAGTAATGGCCGTAGGTTCAAGTCCTAAGGGCACGCACGTTTGACTTTTCTAAAACTATGTGTGTATTCTTTGTGAATTTATCGTTCGCTTTAACGGTGAAGGAAAACATCGTGAGGAAACCTGCACATCTGAGAAGTTCTCTATAAGAATTTTGAGGGTGTGTTAAGTCTACCAATCCGCACTAGGCCAGCGTGGTGGACTAAGGCCTATTCCCTCTCAGAAGTAGAGGAGCCCCGTGCCCAGCAGTGGGACGGTATGCGAGATAGGGCTGATATTTTGAATCCTCGCTATTTCTATAACTGTTATCACGTAACAGAAATTGTACTCGACAGTTTTGACACAGCCAATATTTTTGTAAACACATTTCTATGTTTGATATCACTGTCTAAAATTGTGTTGGATCGCGCCGCTTGTTAAAAAATGTTAATCTATTTCAGGGAAATGTTTTCCGAACCGTTATTTTATTATGAACAAATATTTGTTCTGTCACCGATTTTCGTGTTTTTTTTTTATTCGGGCAATGTGACCTGACCAGTAGAATGTCCAATAAAAATAATCTAATCCAATGTGCAATCCAGGACTGAATAGATTTTCGAGTGACGAAAAATTATTAGCGCTCGACAGTCGAAATAATTTTGCCGGCCTGTTGTAACTGGATATACGCGATCATAGGCTGATCTCGGAACGTAACACACGTGGCCCACTGTGGCGGGTTTTAACACCTTGTGTACGGTGGTCGCTATCCAGGCTGATATAAAATATATCCTACCACCAGCAAATGAGTATATATGGAGCTGTGTGTAAATTCATTTCGTTTGGAATCTTCAGGTTTCTTATGTTCGCGATTGTGTTGTTAGTCCACGTATAGGAAAATGCGATTTGGATTTTCCTTTTTTACCTTGTCAATAATTTACTGTACCTACAGCATGATGTTAAGAAAATAGAAAATACTGTCGACTACGATCTGGAACAATTATGTTTTATAAATAATATAATTGTAATAATTATACTTTTTTTGGTAGTGAAATCATAGAATACTTGTGAAAAATAATGTTACTTTTACATACACATGTGCACGAGTTTTTTATCCCCGAAGGGGTAGACAGAAACGTAACTAATGCATTTTCTGCAGTGTATTCCGTCCCATTATGTGATAGGAGCGTGCTTATCGCGATATCGGGCACAAATTCTAGAATCCGGGCTGATACTGAAAAGAAAATCCCAATAGCACTTTGCCCGACCCAGGGTTCGAACTTCGAACCCAAGATCTCAGAATTGCAGTCGTACCATAATACAACTATGCCGACGAGTCAGTCAGTGTTATCTTCAATTCAATATAGGATAAATATTATTGGTAATTACAAAAACTTGTTTCCAATCGATTGCACCCAACCTAACTTTACATTTTTAATAAAATATTGGAAAAGTTATATAAATCACGAATGAAATACAAACTAACCTTTATTGCGTTAACTGTTTTCATACTTCATCCGCATCCAATAAATCTGGACGGATTTTTTTTACCTGTAAATATAAAATATAGTTCAATCTATTTTTCTTACGTATTCTAATTCAATTATTTTTATCAAAGAAACGTGGCTCCACTATACCTTATAGTAAGTGGGGTAGTGTGCCGATAGATTATCGACGAATGAGAGATGATTATCTCTCGGTAGTTGACGCCATTACGCCGTCCTGTCTGTCATTTATAGGATCGCCTCTTAATACGAGGGAGCTAACGTAGCGGGCAAAATATGTGGTACATCTATACTAACCACTTGAAGGGAAAGGCGTAATGATATCTTTGTCGGAGTTACAGTAGCATTGACTTGGAGTATTTCAATAAATATTTGCGTTCTCAGCACAACCTAAAATTAACTTAGTATAAATAACACAAAGTCGATATTGCTTTTTCCAAAAGTTGCCAATATTTTGCCAAATACTCCAAGTGTAGTACCAGTATTATAAACATTAGTAACCATTATTCCTTTGACAGATAAACCAGTGTGTAAGACATCAACAATCACAATTGTTGGGGCGGCATTTAACGAACCAGCGACAGTGAAGTGTGAAGTGGACGCGTTCCCACCGCCGAAGAACTTTCAATGGACGTTGAACAACTCCTTGGGGTCGATAGAGCTGGAGCCGGTAAGTGGAAAATAAATGATAGCTAGTGTAGTCTTAATTATTTTGTTTAGTTTACTTGCAGCAAAGCAGAAGAATAATTTAATAGATCATATTAAATAAGCTGACGCCATTTTTAATTTGGATTACTATCTACACGTTTCGCAACCATGTATAGTATGCGTTAATTGTAAAAGACTATTTATCATATTTCTAAATGTAGATCAGACTAAGGAAATACTATAAAACAGTAATTTTTAACATACTATTTCGATATAACTATTCAACATTTTATGACTACTTTTATTATGCGATCACCTATGCCTATTACTTGCAAAATATTTTAGTAAGTTTTCATATATGATGAAAACTATAAATCCAACAGCCGTTTTGTCACATACTATTTCTATTTTGAAATTGAACTGTGTCCCAAGAACTAGATTGATTCTAGTCACGTATCAGACTGGGGCCGGCACTTCTATATCCTGTATTGTCATTTTGTTTTCAATCGACGTGAGACCGATTCAGAAAATAAAAGAGTTGAAGTGATTGGGGATTGTAGACTTAAAAACATTTTATATTTAGTACTTAATTACTACGAATAAAACAGCATAAAGATCCATTGATGATGTTGCGTGATTAATTGTAACAAAATTTATCTTAATGTAAATAAAGTTCAATGTTAAATATCACAATTGAGAAAAAAAAAAATCCAATATTTATAAATTATCTTCATTTTCTAGAGCAAATACGTCATAGAGTCACCAGGAAGATCAGTTCTAAACTACACGCCCACAACAGAAGGCGACTATGGTTCCTTAGCATGCAGGGCTACTAATCTAGTTGGACAGCAAGTCGAGGCCTGTAGGTATACGTTACTGCCTGCAGTAAAGCCTGATCAGCCGTTCAACTGTTCTTCATTAAATCTAACTGATAATTCTGCGGAACTACGCTGCGTTCCTGGTAAGTTAACTAAGAAGAAATTATATGATCCTGTAGTTTCTACCATTATTTTACTGAAGGCAGTTGCATAAATCAATTATTCTAGCTCATAGCTACTAACAAAGATAAGAGGGACGACATCGATTTTCATTCTGATAGATATAGCTCCTCTAGTAACTGTTTACGATAAAGTTATGTTACTGATCATTGGTTATTCTACTCGTGGGAAATATAGCCAACACGTGGTGGTTGTTGATTCATTTAGTGTTTATTAGCTTAATTCTTATGCTATTTCTATTAAAGGAGTTATTGATAATGCTGACGATAATTAAAATGCTGACTGTCTTTTCTGGATATACTTAGGTGTTATCCTTTTTGATTAGCGATTAGTTTGTATTGATTGATAAACTTCATTTAGATCTACATGCAAAAATTTGAAATTAAGGAAAGATATTTGATGACATAAATTTATTATATTAGACTTAGATAAGATCCAAATAAGCACAGGTTTATATTATCAATTCTCATAGCTCTGCTTAATTATTGAATATTTGAAACAATTAGTAATTAAATGAATGTGAAAAAGCAATAACTAATAACCAATGACGCAATAAATTAAACGAACCAACAATGGGCTAAAAGTACAACAATGCAAACAGTTAAATTGACCACGAGTATAATGCAATTATGAAGAATGATACTAATTTGCACGATTAATGGAAACGGTAATAACAAAATTGCATGATAAATAATTCGAATGAGAAATTTAAACAACTCTAATTGGAGTGAAATCTACTCCAACCTTCATATAAATTTATTAGTTTATAATACTTTGCGCTACGATGGATGGTTCAAACTGGATGATTGATAAGTGTTTTAAAATTATAAGATTTATAAATGCTAGTTGATGTGACTACTAAAAATGTATGGATAAATACTTTTTGTATGAAAAGGAAATTGTTAACTTACAGTGCATGTGCTCATACATTTTATAAAAAATGCATTCTCAAACATTAAAAATTCTCAACAAGGTTACGACGGTGGTTTGCAAACAACGTACGTGGTCGAAGCATGGGAAACAGGGAATTTAGTAGCAAACGTCAGTTCCTTGCAGCCTGTTTGGAAATTGCAAGATCTAGGCTCCGGGAAGGCTTTGAAGCTGTTGTTCTACGCGTATAATGCTAGAGGGCGTTCTGAAACAAACGTATTGAGGATTCATACATTGTCACATCTGGCGTTGCATACGGGTATGTTTTGTTCTATTCTGTTTAGTATTATAGATGTTACATGTTTTAGTATTTGTGAGAAGCATTGTTATCAAATATACTATATTTTGAATTGACTATAAATAACCTATATGAAAATGTAAAGATTGCAGATTATGCGATTTTATTTATTAATGCTATATAATTATCTTTTGAACTATTACACCAATAAAAAAATTAATAACACGCTCCATGATCCATATTTATTTTGAGATGATAACTTTTTTAAAAGATTTTACACGAACGGAGTTGCGGGAAAAATCTAGTTCAAAATAAATGTGATATTATTTACAAACAGTTTTTATGTTAATCATTTCAAGTCATAATTCACAGTTAATGTTATGAATTTCAGAACCTTTTTATAACGTGGTTTATTTAATTTGTGAGCTTTGGCTTTCACCGGATATTTAACAAATTATTAACAATAGAGCCATGAATAATGAAAGGTTTTTGTTTACCTTTATTATAAGTTTTAAAAAGGTATCATAAGTAAAAGCAAAGCGTTTATGAAATTGTAATAAAAAGTGTTCGGAGTTAATTTAATAGACGTTTTTAAATGATAATATAAAAGTAATGGAGCTATGCTGTAAACAAAGTCGTCGTCGAGTCAAATAATAGTATTATAGTTGACTCAAATGGAGTAACACCTTTTATTGGTGTTGTAGACATATTCGTCCTTCATTACCGGGTCAAACGACATTACTAGTAGATCACTGAAATGAAGTAATTCCTTTTTTGATTTCAAATGCTAAATAACATTTTCGAAAGTCCAAACCATCACTTTCCTAATCTTTACACACTTTTGTCATACCCCCAACGTAATTACGAACTTATTTTTAAACTTATGATATTTTTACACAATTCAGCTCATTTTCCTATGCTACAAAAAGTTCAATGGTTAATTTTATTATTTTTGTACCCAGAAGCAAAGTCAGCGAATGGGCACGTGGACACCAGTTGGGCCTTGGGAATCATCGCAGGAATCGCAGCAACATTGATTTCAATTGTCATAATTGCTTTGTTGGCTAGAAGAAGACATCATCGGCCTATGCAGTATGAAGGTAAGCGAATGCTGTCTTAACTTTAATTGTGATAAAACATCTTCATGCAATCAGTATAAAGTTGAAATTTGCTTAAACGTAGTAAACTACTAAATAGTACTAGTAAAAAGTAAACATATACTTGTTTCATGGTATAGAAGAAACCCCAATGCAACCCTTTTCGATAAAAAGTTTTAAACAACTTTCCAACTACAAAACACTGAAAGGAAATTAACCGCGTATTATTTTAATGAAATGTTTGACAAAATGTCCAAGTTCGTGTGAAATGAACTTTTGTACCGTAATTTTGGAAATGGCAATTTGATTTTACTACTTAATTGTCCTCGAACTGCAAAAGCATTATTTAAAGAACGAACATTTAATAAATCGCGTCGTTGCTCAAGTGAAAATACAAGGGCATTATCCGTGGTACCGTGTTCGAATCTCAAGCCTGAAACCTGAGCCCACCTCCGTATAACTTCTTCATGGGATAGATAAACATGGTGAAAAATGCCTGTATTGGTTAAATTACATGACTCCATTACTCGAGAGTGATTTCATAAAGCCGAATTTTTAAATACTCGTTAAAAAGTATTTACTAGAAAACAATAAAGTTCTCCAGTTTCGGACCACGTATAAATCTGAATTGGCATTGCAGACAAGTTCAGTGGAGGCAGATTTTGTCGCGTGAACGGAATTTTTGAGCATCTCGCCGGCCGTTCCGACGGCACTGCATTTGATTTATGTCTGTGCATTTCTACTAAAATTGCAGATGTCCCGTCACTCGGAAGAGACATTTTTATTAAGTTTCGTAGACGGACAGGGGAATTTTAAAATGTTTCCTTCAGTAATGGCGGTTTAGCATTTTTATTTAAATTTTTTTATACGAGCACCGCAAAGTGATTCCACTGTCTTATGCCTGTAAGTGGCATGCATATTAGCCAATTATTTACATATAATGTTGTCTAGATTTAAGCATGTGTATGCTGTTGGTGTACCTTTTTAAATAAATGAATCCGATTTTACACATATTTACCTCTTTTATCACCGATAGGGTAAGAAGGATAAATATTATATTAACCATAATATATTTGATCCTTTGTTGATACTTTTAGTACGTGTGCTATTTATGAATATTTAATAAAACATTTGATGGTTTTTCACGGTCAGTTGCTTTGTATGTTCTTGTAATACAGAAGTATTTTAGTTTTCTGTACAAAAGCATGCGTTTTCATTTATATTCCATCACAATTAATTTCCCTATATTTCTAATCATGATGCGATATGGTTAGAGCCTATCAGTAGACACTGAAATTATTTTATACTAGCTTCCGCTCGCAGCTTCGCCCGCGTGGATTTCGGACTTCAAAAATGGAGCCGGTCGCGAACATTCGAGAATGTTCGTTTTACGAAGCTACTCGCTAGGTGATTCGCTAGCCTCTAGGTGCCAAGCAAGCCGCCTGCCTGTGCGTTCGCGACCTTATATATAAACAAAAATAATCCTTATAGCATGATTCAGTATTCACGCATGATGGCTTATTATTAGCGTATTTCATGTATAACTTTGGTGTTTCTATACCGATTTCTATGATTCTTTTTTATGGAATATTTAATAATGTTAACTTTTTTAATAAGGGATGACTGAGAGTGTTATAAACGTAAGAGTAGACAAATATAATGAGAAAGCTTCGAACTGCTAAGCTATCGGGAGTTACACGTGTTATTGTGAGTCAACCATAAAAGATAGACATATGCTGTCGTGGGATATTTTTTACATAATTTTAAGGAGAACATTTCCGTCATACATGATTTCTGTGTAGCTTTAACCATTAAGGTTGTACACGCGGCGGAAGCTTAAAAAATGGAGTAACTTCTCCCGTTTTTGCAACATTTCCCTTCACTGCTCTGCTCCTATTAATTGTAGCGTGATGAAAAGTATACTATAACCAGCACAGGAGTATGACAAATAATTGTACCAACTTTCGTTAAAATCCGTCGAGTAGTTTTTGTTTCTATAACGGTTATACAGACAGACAGACAGACAGACAGACAGACAAAAATTTTACTAATTGCATTTTTGGCATCAGTATCGATCCCTAATCACCCCCTGATAGTTATTTTGGAAATATATTTCATGTACAGAATTGACCTCTCTACAGATTTATTATAAGTATAGATAGATAAATACAAAAACTATAAAATGATACAAAGAACTAACTTCCAACCAAGTTATTTTATTTAAAAACAATTTTCCATGACGGGCATGCAACAAATAGAAGAACAAGAAAATTCACTGGAAATAATTTCTGTTAAAAGTGCTATTCAATAGAAACATTTACGCTTATATAGTTATTCGCCTGTGCCAGGGTAGTGCCAGGTGAATTTTAAAACCTAACTATCACATGGCGTGCCAGACAATCGTAGCATTATAATATCAGTACAAACAATCGATAACTATTACCTCATGTTTTGTCACTCTATATCGAATCGGGATTTAGAATTTAATATTGCTTATGTTACTGTGATTATAAATGCTATAGTTTGTTAAGATGTTTGTAAAAGAAATATATTCTAATGTTTTACACACTTAAACTATTTCACATTTTTATAACTTAAATTATACTTAGCTTGTTTCTCATAGAGTTAGGGAGGGGAGAGGCGAGGTTCTGCTATTTGATACGTAATTGGTCCCCTGTTTGTATAATTTAAAAACGAGTTGTTTATGCGTCGATATTTGATGATATGCTCTAACTCGACAAACGGTACTTCTGGGTTAATTTCAATTTAAACTGCTATTATTCTACCACATGTTACGAGCTAGATATCATCACTAGATATGAAAGCAAACTAATTAGATTGTAGGCATTTTGGAAGCTAGTTCTGTGATTCTATTTAAATAATATCAGCCCTATATATACTGCCCCTCTTCTGAGTACGGGCCTCCTCTATTACTAAGAGAGTTTAGACCTAAGTCCACCACGATGGCCTAGTGCAGATTGGTAGACTTTACACACCCTCAAAATTCCTATAGAGAACTTCTCAAGATAACAGGATTTTTCATGGTTTTTCCTTCATCGTTAAAGCAAAGGATAATTCACAAAGAATGCATACATCATTTTAGAAAAATCAGAGGTGTGTGCCTTTAGGATGTGAACATGCGGACATTCGTGTCGCCAGTACATTCTACAACCAACTAGGCTATCGCAACTTTTTTGTGATGTAAAATGATATTTATAATAATGATTATAAATATCATTTTACATTGTCCCACTGAAAAAGTGACTGATAAAAATCTAGTGCAAGACCACCTCGACTAATGAGCCTCGTTATCAGATGCTACTATAATTCTCTCCCCTGGTATCGCATTTAATGAATCGAAATACCTATATCGCGAACAAGCTGCATAAACTTTGAAAGCAAAGGGGTATGAGAAAGTTTATATTTCGTTTTAACGGCCATGTAGACTTCTTACTAGGCATTATGAACTCAATTTTTTTACTGCTTTGAATGAAGAGACGAGGTTGCCGGTCGCCTGATGGTAAGCGATACGCCCATAACCAGTAGAAACACCGTCCAACACCTTGAATTACAAAGTATTGTTCGGAATTCCACTGCGCTCGCCATCCTGAGACATGAGATGGTAACTTACAAACACAGCAGTGACTACACACTGTTTCTTGGCGGCAGAAATAGACATTGCGGTGGTACCTACCCAGGCGGACTCTAACATATGAGAGACCTACCACCAGAACAATCAAGTGTTATTAGACATAAACTATAATTTGTCGGAGTGTAAGCGTGGTGGACCTCATATTTTAACTAGTAATTAGGTGAATTTAATAGTATGTTGTCGCCTCCTGCGTCAAAGCTGGCTAGTATGAGGATAAATCAGTAGACACCTATTAAAGTAGAAGTATGGAGCGAAATTATTGTAACATATGACAAAGATACTTAAACAAGAATTCAAATAAATGTGTTACTGTGGTAGCTCTTGGTATTTTTAAAGTAGTGGTAAGTAAGTTTGTTGTTCAAGAAGATAAAATTTATATTGATGCAGGTGATTTAAATTCGTATGTAGAAAAAAGTATGGGACCCCAATAATTGATACACAACACTGTTCAAACATTGGTGATTACATGAACTATAAGAAAAAATCTTCAAAATTCGAGCAATCCCGAGACTAAAAAGATTGTGGCTTGCCGGCAAGCCAAGATAGCTCAGGAGTTTATAATCATGACGGGAAAGGTAGGTTAAACTTTATCGCAAAACTAAACCAAACACAAGCGACGTCGTTATAAATACCAATTACAGCATACGCTTTCAACCAACTGAAGTCTTTAAAATTCTTTTCTCCCGCAGCCCCGATGCAGACAGTGAAGACTTACAAAGGCGCGATGCACTCGAACCATTCACCGCTCCAGCCAGATGATAAGAATCCTGACGTCGTGCCACTCGGGAAAGGTGGGGTATCATTTGTAAACTTTTAAGTACGGTATCTAAGAACGTGAGAAGGTATGCGATATCTAATCTATTTGAACTTCTTTTAACCTATTAGAATTGTGATTTGTAAAATGAATATAAATATGTAAAAAAAATTCAAAATAACTTAAGTGTCGACTTTTTAATGTGTATCGGCATTCGTTAGTTTTCCGTGGAATTAGATGTTATTTGGCACACTATATTAATTTATGTGAAATAGACAAAAGGAAATATATTTTGACTGTTTATTACGTACAGCGGTTTGGGTCCTGTACGTACCACAATCGACTCCAATGATCATCTCAAAATATTTGGTACCATGGTATTAATACTCCAAACTATGAATCAGATTTCAACTGCACACGTGACATAGAGCGTCCGCCAGAGCCGCCTCCGTACGGAGCGGTGGTGTCACCCCCCGTAGGCGCCTCGAGGAGTGCCCACAGTCTTCAGCAACACGAAGTGAGGTCCAACACCCCTCACACACCCAACACGCCGGCTTCTGATGCTCAGGTAACAAGGTTTTTAAGGCTAGGTTACCTGTACAGCGCGGCAAATTATCCCTACTGCACTTGATGGTAAGCGGAATAGGCTCCAGATAGAATGTCAACTGACGAGAGATGATTACTCCTCAATAGTCAACGCAATTATTTGAATTGCATATATACAGGGTGATCCCGAAATGCAATACACTTATACGGGCCATTACGACGGATTTCAACACCCTGTGTACATCGTATACTATCGAGTCGCAATCCGGGCGAATACAAAATATATGCTACCATCAACAATATATTATATTATTATCTAATACACTCGTTAGATGCTACAAACATTCTTGTATTAGTAGACAAAAATGACACATCATAAATAACAGTGTGAAGTAACCAGTGAAATGCTTCTTGCTCTCAGTCTAAGGACTTTGTAATATGCATAATCCTTAATGGGCTGAAAATGCAGTTTATACGAGTTGTTCACTACTCCGATTTATACCGTTTACGCTATACACTTGGAAATTCTGTGCACTGTTACATAAATAAGTACACGTGTACGAAAAGAGCGGGCGTGCAACGTATTCAGCTAATTTAAACAGTCTTAAAGTTTACGATTATTAAAAACAGATTGTATGTACAAAAGTAGCTGAACAAATTCAAAATTTCAGATCGCGTTTATACTTACGTTCTTATCATATTTTTTTTTTATATAAAGGATTTAATTTACTTCACACAAAGAATAAAATTTGTTCTGACCTTACGGTGTATTGGCGATTTAAAGTGTTGATTTTTTTAGATACCTTTATGGCGGACTGTACATATATTATACTTATTTACCATTTAAAGTACTATAAATTACGACGTTAAATCGTTCGAAAATTAAATCGTTTCGATTATAGATTTTAACATTATGTTATGCTCATTTAGTATAATTGGCATTAAAATATACGTAAATCAATTGTACTTTTCCATCTACAATTTTATTTAGTAAGCCCCAATGTTAAGGCGTAATTTGACTTTCCAATCACACTTCAAAGGTAAAATGAAAAACAAAACACTCATCAGTACGACGAATAATTATTACAATTTGGTGCCATAATTAATTCCGCCGTCTACCAGTGCAGCGTTATGAATAGACGAAGCGTAGTCATCATAGAATATAACAGAGTCAGATAGGACACTCCGTTTAAACATATAAAATCATCATCATCATTTCAGCCGGGAATCGTCCACTGCTGGACATAGGCCTCCCCCATTAAGCGCCATAGGGACGGGTTCTGGCCCGCCCTCATCCATCGGACTACGGCGACCCTTACTAGATCGTCGGTCAATTTCGTGGGGCCCGTGCCATATGCTGCGTCTCCCGTCTCTTAAACATATACAAAATATTGTAGTTATATTGTTCATTCTGGTATTTCAAGTGCAAGGTTTATTTGATTTCAAGCAAAAGCGACCAAACTAGTAATTTTATAGATTGTAATTTATTATCATATGATAGCTTATGAAACTCACAATGTAACAAAAGAGCGTTAGATTTCTTCTTATATTTACAGATAATTATATAGCCAATTATCAGTACTTGATCATGAGGATAAGATTCTGTTATTATCTCTATTACGAATAGGAAATATCCTATAAGAATGAAAGGTATAATCTATATTTAGATTAACATATTTTCGAAACACGAACAGTTTTAGTGATACAAAAAAAATACATGTATTGACGTCCTCCTTTTTTTGAACTCGGCTATAAATAGAAACACAAGAAACCATTTTGACGTGATTTATTGTGATGAATGAATAAACGAATAAAAATGAATGATAAATATACAATATTGGAGTGATCTATTACGATTCTATACCTATCATTCGCACACTACAAACCACAATCCACGATGTATTAAATGATATTAACACTAAACAGAATTTCTTAATAATTGATTTGATTGAACATGCGGTCTATTGTCGATATCATAATCGAACTTAATATTGATATAGAACAATGGACTTTGCTTCAAGCCAACAGAAATGTACCTTTGGTATAACTGATTTAGTTCACTATACACTCCATAGCAGGAAACCGCCGTGGGCAGTAGAATCTATGTATATACCTACAAGCTATTACGATACAGATTTAATTGAGAAATCAGAGATGACTATTGTTTAAAGGATCTAACGCATCTCAGTGCGATGGGGAATTTAGGTCTATAATGTTTACTTTCAGATATATTGGTTATTTTTTTTTTAAATTATTGTCTTGAATGACGAGACGATCTTGCCGTTTGTATCGTAAGCGATACGACCGCCCATAAACAGTAGAAACACCATCCAACACCTTGGATTACAAAATATTGTTTGGTATTTGGTCCACTGCGTTCGCCATCCTGAGACATAAGATGTTAAGTCTTATTATGTCCAGTAGTTACATGGCTACGATGTTCTTCAAATTGGAACACAACAGTGACTACACACTGCTGCTTGGCGGCAGAAATAGACATTGCAGTGAGAGACATAGGTCTCTCATATGTGACAGTCCGCCTGGGCATCAGTACGATATATCCAGATTATAAATATACCCATCAGTTTAAAGCATTTTTAAATAAACATTATCACAGACTTCGCTTTTCTCAATATCCGACGAAATGGGTAGCTCGCGAATAATGTATCAGCTTGTAGCGCTCAGTGTCAAAGTATTATTGATTCACGCTATCTGACTTCCACTGCGATTCAGTTTATATGCCCCTGTGTGAGAAGTATTAAATGCATACATAAATGGTTTCCGAGTGAAGCATTCAATAAATCATTTTAAAAGTTTTATATTGTCTAGTGTAAAGTAGTTTAAGTTCTACTAATTAATATAAAACTCTACAGTCATCGGAATACTTACGCTTGTATTAAATGACACAGAAATACCTTGCAATGGAGATGAGCTTTAGTGTCTGACGTAAAGGGTCGTTTTAAATTGGGCACAACGAAATGAACTCCTTGGTTCTTAAAATTCACTGATTTTTTTAACACAGAGCATCGGGACCTTAGCGGAGGACAGGCGAAGCGTGACCAGCGGGACTCTCTCCCGGCGGAGGGAGGTCGTCACAACGCGGACTCCTTTGTTAGCGAACGCGCGCGAGAGCTGTGTCTAGTCTCATTTATTTTATAATCTTTGTACATTAACCGCTGCGGTGAGGGAAACGCGTCTCACGTGTTTAGTTCCGCGTTCGTTTTTCGTTTTTATGTGGGAATTTTAATGAGATGCATTACGAAGAATTGTAAAAATATCTCGAAAACTCAAATTTGATGTTCGATAAAATTTACTGATTTTATTTGAGTTACTTTACCTTTCTTAGTAATAATGGAATATATTACGAAATGTCGTTGTATCACAAAATTAATCATTGGATATTTCTTTATTGTGATCATAGATATAACAATCTACTTTCAAAAAAGGTATCTTACAAAATCCACAATTATAGCACATATATTTGCTAATGTTTAATCTATGATTAGTTATTAATCATAGCATATACGTAAAAAAATATATATATTGTATTGTTTTAATAAACAGCCTTTTCGTCATAACAATAAGGGCTAAAACACTTAGACGTTTCCCTTACCGTACATATTAAAATAACTTATGTATAGTATGTAAAGCTAACTTTCAGAGACATTACGGAATGACGTCACAATGTCTTCCAGTGGCGAAGGGCGAGTATTCCGACACAACAAATAAGTACTAATACGCATAAATGTGGTCTGCAAATCGTTCTAATAATTAGATTATACATAAATTATCAAAGGGAAGCCGAAGGAATCGGGTTATATCGACCCTTCGTCACTGATATCTTCTATAGTTGCACATTTGTTGAAAAAAAAAAACTGTCTTGTTTTTTTTATATATTGATGGAAATAAGCGTATTTAATTCCAGACCCATTTTCAGCCAGTGTGTTGTCAAATTGTGTATGATGTGTGCATATACTATATACCTACAGTATGAAACATAAAAAAGTAAGAAGGCGAGTAAATAAAGATACAGGACAACGTGAAATAGATGTTTTTAGTATTCTAAAGAAATGGAATTTCATTTTTTTTTTTAATGAAATATTGTATTGTTTCCAATGATTCAATATATTCGATATGAAAATTCGAATCTTGTGAGTGAGGTTTTCGTATATTTACAAAATTAAATGTCTTTGTGTTGAAAAATACGGTAAGTCCAATAAATATTATGAAGGTAAGTGAAAAAGAACTTAAAACACCTTTTTTTGGTTTACATTTTACTCAGGAATGGACGGGTTTTGATAAAATAAAAAATGGGATGTTTAATAATTGAAATCTGTGTTCTGTAATATTATTTGTGTATAGATAAATTTATTGTAATGTTTTGTAAATGATTTTGTGAAAATGATCTTTCTAACGATAGGTTTGGAACCAAAATATACGTGCACTTTTTAAGTGAAGTAAAAAAATAATATATACTTGTTGGAAATAAAATTGCATGGAACGTCGAGTTTCAAAAAAAATCTATTCAATACAGTAAAATAATTAAAAAAAAATACCGAAATTTACACGTAGATAACAAAAAATAATAGACAATAAAAATAAAATAAAAAGACATACATTTAATTTTTCGATACGCTTTATTGTTTTTCAAAATTTTAATAAAGTTATATAATAATGAATGGAATATTCGTTTTGATGCATACCTATTATTATCAAATTATAAAAAAATATGGCTCTGTTTATTATACTTTAAGTTAAAATTATTTTAGGCAAATTACTTGTGTATGGGTGTTTAAGAGAAATACATAGCAAAAGTAATACAATCAAGAAGTCGGTGAAGACGTCTCAGACTTTCAACTATAATTATTGAAAAATACAAAAAATATATTTGAAGAAAAATTATCTCGCATTTTTCTTCTACGAATTTACATCAGTCATGAATGTGGATGTAATCTAAAAAAGGAAAATAGTAATTCAATTAAATAAGTATAAAAAAAATTATGATTCTGACTTTAGAATAAAAAAAGGTTTAACCGTTTCATTACAAACCGACTTCGACAACAATGAATTAGATTAACTTCGTGTAAAGCGTTATGTTTAGTTAAAGAAAGAATCACTGTGATGCTATAAGGTTTATGAATTCGTACTTTTAGAGTGTAAGATGTAAATATGACACTGAAAATGTATGAAGTTTCTTTTGTACAATAATAATGTATTATAAATAAATATTTCTTCGGTTAAATATTGTATAAAACGTTGCTGTTTCTAAAAAAGCAATATGTAGATTCCATTAAGCATAAAATATGTAAATTAATTTCTTTGCGTAATGTCAATGTTATGGGCAATGGCGTCAATTTTAAAACTTATGTAGCAAAATTTTTGTTATCTTCCTATTATTTAATTTCGGTACTTGTACTTATGACTCATTATTTTTTTAAGATAATAAATAGTATAATTTTGGAGTTACTCTAAATCTAATTAAGTTAGCTTTCAAACGACTGATGATTTTCGTTCTAGGTGTTATTGTAAAATACCTTTAATATATAATATTGAAATTAGATATTTAATTATAAACGTTTGTTAATTTTCATATACGATCAACGAAATGAAATTTATTTTTTATTTATTAAATCGTGAATTATATTTTACATGTTCGTTTATACATTTCATAGAATAATTGTGTTGTATATGATAGAGGCAATAAATATTATTATTATTATCTTTCTCTGTAAATACGAATATCGTTGAGTTTATTTGTTAGTTTGGTGATTTTCGAAGACTTCTTGACATATCGTAATAATTAAGGAGATATGTGTAAAATTTCTTGACAAATAAATTTGCGTGAAGCAATGAAATTAGAGTTTTATTTTATTTACACCTCTTTTTAAATGACATCTACTGACTGCTTGCAAAAATAATGCAGTTTATTCAAATACGTTAAGGAAGAAATTTATAAATGAACAACAAACCAACTGAATAGTTGATGTGTAATATTCTTGCGTTAATTGATTTCGATTATCTAATAGCCTGTTGATGAAATGAAATGAAATAATTATCTGAACCTGTAAAATGTTACATATTATTTCATTCCACTAATATTAACCACCAGATCGGTGAGCAGTTCTCACCAGAGAAGAACGGACGAGAAGCTATTTTCAAACTCATTTTAAGGTATGAAATATAAAACATGATTCAGAAAAATAAATACATTTTTTATTGTTGTTTAGAGAAATCCATGCATATGCTCGCATATAGGTAATAAATTAATTTAAAATTTCCATACGAGTGCACAAACCTCTCAGGAAACATGAAGTATAATGCTAATAATATCTCTAGTACTTAGAAATAGTAATCGAAATGGCCAGAACAGTCTACACAAGCAGCACCCGTTCACGAGTATACATGTGCCAGCCATCGGCCTCTTCAACCATATTGCAGGGAAGTTAATTGTATACCCACTAGCCTCATTAACTAAATTGCGCAGTAATATAAACTTTGATCTAAATTTTTTATTATTTAAATAATAAATAAATAATTAATTAAAAAAACGTTAAGTTGGCGGGCTATTGTTGTGCCCAAAGTGTGCTTGTACTTTCATAAATTGACTATGTAAGTCAAATATGAGCGCATTTAAGGGCAGAAGCAGGACGAGAAGGTACCCAGTTTTAGTTTAATATGCCTGTCCAGTTTCTACAGTAGCTGTGGCTGAAATAGGCTAGTAAGACGTCACCATAATAAAAAAAAATAGTCGAATTTTAATACATCATAAATTGCCACGTTAATAAATGAATATGCAATTTTGAAAAGGGCACATTTTATAAATATATTATCTAGATCTATATCGAATAATATGATAACACATAACAACAAAACTTTTGTACCCAAATTCTAGTCCAAAAATAAATTTAATTATTTTTACGCTACTTTAGAAAAATTCTATTTCCTGAACGTATTACATTTTCGGACATATGCCCTTTTAGGAATTATATATTCAAATAAAGCCACCTTCATGAAGCCAGCTGTAAACAAATACAATTAATTTTTGTTATTTTTCATCCCAGTCCAACAAATGACAATGATAACACTAATCGGTGGGTCACACCGTGCGAGCCGCTGTACTAACTGGCAAGCTCTTGCCATTGTGAACACGCATATCCAACCACCGATTTGAAAAACCGATCCCAACCGCTATTTTCAGTCGATTGGGAAAATGGACCAATCAGAACTAAGTATTTGACATGCTTATGAATAACTGATTTTGATTGGTTTATTCTCGGGATCGGATCGAAGATTGAATGAAGTTCGTTTTTTGAAATCGGCCGTTAATCGTTTTGTCGCAACGATGGATATAATATCGAGTAACTGTTTTCTTTATATTAATACGAATAACATAACAATTACTACCAAAAAGCAATAAATATGAAGAATCCTGCATAGGACTGCCTCGATGTCGTAGTTGGGGTACGACATATCTTAGGTCCGGGGTTCGATTCCCGGATGGGGCAAAGTGATATTTGAGATTTCTGCTCAGTATCAGTTTGGAGTATGCCCGATATGGCGATAGGCTCGCCCCCTATTACATTATGGGACGGAACACACTTGGCGAAAAATGAGTGCCTTGGTTGCGCTTCTGCATATCCCTTCGGGGATGAATGCGTGATGTTGTATGTGTGTCTGCATAGGAATTACCTTCAAAAATCATCAAGTGGGGCAGCTGGGTCATAAGACGGAGTAAGGAGTTAAAACCATCAAGCTTGTAATAACCAGAAGCAATGTACTATTCGACCAACATAGTAAATTGAAACTAGCGGTTATACAATTATTATTACGTACGGTAAATGTTTTTTTGCACCAGGAAAAAGAAAATTTAAGTAGCTGTACGCTAGTAACTGTTCAGTCCAGCTCACATGTTAAAGTATTTTAACGAACTATGACACTGGCAAGGCGAATGCACGTTAAAAATGACAACGATCAATTAGATGGATACACACATTTTGTTGGGAATATCGTGTCGGTAGAAACTTCTCGCATTATATTGTGTCCAACTGTTATTTTTACTATAGACTGACTTCAATGTGTAAGTATATAACAATCTAAATATTATGACCAACTAGAAAGTTTGTTGCCAAAATTATGCCGAATTGCCTGCCATACTGAAAGTATTAACTTAAAATTATAGACACCAGAATATTCTGCTATAGGTAACTCATAAAGTTAGTTTGATGGTTGCCATCCAAACAGATAAATATCGGATACCCTTTCGAACTTTACGAAACATAACTCTTAAAGCGATAAATATCAAAAGCAAATATTTATAGTTTCAATCCAGATTCCAAAATAGATAGTTTCTTTTCCGGTCACCGGCCCGCCGATTTGAAACTATTGTCCAAAACCCATTGACAAAACCCCAAAACTTTGTCAATGTTAGACCTCACCTAACAATTGACCACTTCTAAATATAACAATTGTTGACAAACTCGCTCAATTAAACACTATTGCTGTCACAGAAATTATATTAGAGAAGTTTACTGTCATTTTAGTTTCCCATCAGCTTCACTTTTATTGTATTTAGTTAGATGGCTTGTGGGTGCAAAGGCAAAGGGTGCAAAACTTTATCCTGAAGCAAATCTCAAATGCATCATGGTTTATTAAAACAAATAAAGTCCACGAAATTCTCAACATACCACTATTGAAAAATGAAATAATGTTATGCAGTGCTAAATACAAAGCATGACTACAAAAGCACCCCAACCAACTCGCGGGTCAAATTACCATACCTGAAAGCATACGTTGGCTAAAGCAGTGTGACATCTTTGATAAGGATAATCAGTAAAACTTAAATATTCCCAAAAAAGCGCTTACTCCACCGGGGGTAGCGCCCTATATTCCTTCGACTCTAACAGCTTATCTGCTCATAGTCAAAACTCAAAACTGACTGATGACTGATGAACTGCCTGATAATATAAAAAAAAAAGTTAGATGGCTTGAGAGTTGCTCAGTTACTCACTAGGTTCTGTCTTTCATGACAGAATACTACGTTGTTTTACTACTTTTGGTGTATGGGTAATGTCATCTTTCTACTGTAAATTAATAATTTGTTTTTTTTTTTTATTTTTATTTTGTAGCCCGTTGGATAAGGACCGAGCACAATTTCATCACTCACTGATGTTCTCCATAAAATATTTATATGAATCAAACACAATATTTGGTCATATCAGACGTGTAACAGAGGCGTTTATCTAAAAAAATCCAGTGAAACGAACATTTTTTTCCATAAAACAAACAGCGTATGAACGCGCATGAGAAGATTAAGTACACAAACGGATAAATGGAAAAACAACATTCAATCAAGCTCAAACGTGATAAAAGCAATCCGCTAATTTCTTTCACCGACACGTAAACGTTATCGTCATGAAGGATTCCCACAATGTAGAGAAAGGATGAACAGAAACAAAAGATATAGGGGATTAAACGGTTCTCGAAGTCCGTCATAGAGAGGAAAAAAGAATGAGACGGTATTATTCGGCGGTTGCTCGTGGATATAATTATAGAGGTTATAGAGATTCCTTGCTCAATGGACTTTACATTCGATCTATTTATCAACAACGATAGTATAAAAAATATTGAAACGGTAAGAAGTAAGTAACAATATAGTAAATTAAAAGAGTAAGGCGTGACAACCAATAAGCTTGTCGCTGTCCAAAATAGTGGTCATACAATTTTTTTTACGTACGGTTATTAATTTTTTTTTTGTGTACCAGGAAAAAATAAATTAAAGTAGCTGTACGCCAGTAACTAACCAGTCCAGCTTGCATGTTAAAGTATTTTAACGACCCATGATACTGGCAAGGTGAATGCAGGTTAAAAATGACAATGATCACTAAGATGAATACACACATTTTGTTTAGAATATCATATCGGTCGGAACTTCCACATTATAATGTGTTCCACTGATTTATTTTTACCAAAGAACGATGAATTCAATGCTATTTAACTTTTTTTACGCCTGTGACAACATCAGAATAATGTTTAATCTCGACTTCAATATTTTTCAAACTAGAACATAATTCAAGACTGAACTGAATGCTTGTTGGCAACAATAATCATAGCGATACAGACCCCAAAGAACACCCTACTTTCGTACACGAGAGGCCTACATACATTTAAAGATAATTGTTACCGTACAGTCGTAAATTTGTTTTCCTTGAAAAGGAAATAAAATCCTAAATCCAGTAGAAGACCCAGAGAAAATTGGAAGCATTGAAATAGCGCTGAAGCGCCTTGGAAAATTTAAAAATATAGTATAAAAAGGTAAAAAATACACGCCAATCACGTACTAAGGTAAAGTAAAAAACAATATTGTTTAATATTTGTTATTAGTAGGATTGAAATAATTTTTAACACGTGAACGAAAAAGATCAGGAACTCTAGAAAAAATATATTCTTAAAGTAGGCGGTGAGTAGAATAAGGCCGAGAAATTGTGAAGATAAACATCAATTAAAAACATTCACACGTTCAAATTTAGTATGTACTTGACATCAAGCTACTCAAAATATCGTGTAAAGGTAACGGTACTTTTCCCACAATTTCTCTCCAGTCCAAAGAAATCACGAAAACGACCTGTGTGATAAGAATTTTTATTCGATTCCTTTGTTACGGATTAAAGATCGCGAATTTTAAAACATCATTCCGTTTCCACTGTTTATGTTATCTTTAAAACAATGAATTCAAGAATCTCTGGCTGTTGGTAAAAAATCCTTTAATAAAGCTGTGACTGATATTTTTTATGCTGGATTTATCTGAGCCTTTGTTAAAGGTAGAAAATATAGAACATGTTTTTTTATGATTTGCAGATTTCTTTGGATAAGCAATAGAAAAGATGGGTTTTTAAGAATTGAGTAACAAATAGCACAAGACATAGCTAGGTCAAATTCAAATCGGAATGTTATCTCCAAGAAATGTATCAAATAATTAATTTTGTGTGGAAATAATGTTCTTTTGAATAACTTGTTTGTTAGTAATTAGTGTAACACTATTAATAATAATGTATAGCTTGGTTTTAATTCCATCGATGTTATCATGTTTAAGAGCTGCTTGATTTATCATTAAATCTTTGGTTGTAATAAATGTTTAAGTAAACTAAAAGGTAGATTTCTCAAAAAAATATACGAAGTCTAGTTCTATTTTTATTATAGAAATATAAAATATTATTCTTAAATTTCCAACGATTAATTGAAGTCTTATGAAATGAAATCTATTCACTTATAAATTTCTTAGAAATAATAATATAGTTTCTTCATAATTTTCTCATAGTTATTACAAAGGACCAATTGAAATTTTCTTTCAATAAAAATATTAAAACGATTTATTTAGAGGATTACCTAGCAAATGGTACAGTGTGGCAGAATGCCAACTCCTACCCATAGAGGCCAGACTGATCCGATTATCACGCCTACTTAATAATAAGCGTGATAATTAGATTAAATTCCTGTTTACTAACCGGAATTCAATTAGAATTCGTTGTCATATCTGTATAAATAATGTGATGAGTTTGACTTTTGACTAACAGCCAGGCATTAACGCATTTGGACACTTAATAGCAGAGAAGACTCATTACACTATGTTGGCTACTTTATTTGACATTTAAATCAATAACATGAAGAGTGTTTATTTTGACCTGAGTCTGAAATTATAGTATTTATGGCTATACGCATACGAGCCTTTTTTTATTGCTTTGAATAACGAGACGAGTTTGGCGTTCGCCTGATGGTAAGCGATACGACCGTCCATAAACAAAAGAAACACTATCCAACACATTGAATTACAAATAATCCACTGCGCTCGACATCCTGAGACATATTAAGTCTTATTATGTCCAATAGGTACACTAGCTATAATGTACTTCTAACCGGAACACAACAGTGACTACACACTGCTGCTTGACGGCAGAAATAGACATTGTGGTGGTACTTACTTAGGCAGACTCTGACATATGAGAAACCTACTACCAGTAACCGTCTATAGATTTCATAAAATTAACCATCGATAACTCACTTCAACGAAATCACAATACTTACAAAATACCTATCAAATGTACTTGTTGAGTAACAAAGGCGTATCTAATCTATCGACTTATTCGTATTCCGAGTGGAAGGTAAACGGTCTAGCAACGGACCATCGTTAAATCGATGGGGCGTATGTATCAATTACCTAAATGGTTCTCACTAGCTAGTTTTACCCGAGCCACCAGATTGCTCGGCGAAATAGGAATTTGTAATTTTAAAACGTCAATAATTACACGACTTTATCCTAGGGATAATAAGATGGTGAGTTAATTGGTTATGGATAATTATATATCGTCAGTCGACACTCTATATAGACCCATCTCTATTTATCTGGTTGTTGTAGGGTCACTTTGCCATGTTGTATAAAAATAGTAAAAATATTATGCTGGTGGTAGGATATATTTTATATCAGCCCGAAAAGCGACCACCGTACACAAGGTGTTAAAACCCGCCATAGTGGCCCACGTAAGTAGGTTGCGTTTCGGGATCAGCCTGTGTCTATCCGGTTTCAATAGGCCAGCATAATTGTGTCGAATGTCGAAAGATAATCATCCCTCGTCAGTCTCCTTTTTTTTGAAGTCGGTTAATAATGCTTCCGATTCACTGCATTATCAGTTTTAACCCAGTTATTAATCAAAGGATTAAGGAACGAAAAAATTCTCTATCGTAATGGACAATTATCTAAACAAATCATTTATTTGAAAAGGAAGTATCCCACGTTTACGATTTACATTGTTCTGAATATAAGGTCGATGAAGCTTCAGTCGATAGGCCAAGAACACCTTACTAAATAACCCTTATAATATTTCACCGCTCTCCAACTGCACCGCCATCCAAACCTTCAAAATATAGCCAAGAATGTTACTTTGAAACCGTAATGTAAACATCTGAACACGCGCATGTCACACATTTATTAAATTATAAATATTGCCTATTCCCCCAATGTAAAAAGCTTTTTAAATAATTAATGCATTTTCACACGGCCGATTATATGCACGCAGTATATACTACGTGTGGGGCGAAATTGACTGGAAAGTACATCGATTTTAAATGCAGTCTTGTCAGGCACGCTATTTTGCCGCTAAGTTCTCGTTTGAAACACACACTTACGCTTTTTATCCCTGAGGGGGTAGGCAGAGGGACAATTGTTATACCAACTTTTCGGAATATATTTATTTGACACATTTATTGGATACTATGTGTGCGCATGAGATTTCTTACGTATCCTTTACAAGACTAAGGATCTCATTGTAATATAAAAAGTGTCCTTATCAGTTAATTCTCAACATGGCCTATGCATATTTTTTTTTTTTTTTTTTTTTTTTTTTGTTTTCGCGGAGAAAGTGCCTTATGACTACCGCCCAGCCTTCGGGGGGGCGACTGAGCGGTTATGTTGGGGTCACCGTAAAATTGCGGCGCCCTGGAAGGTCCTAGATGTCGCCGTGATCAATGTGTCGTCAGCGTAACATGTCACGCCGACTCCCCGGAGATTGGCACCACGGAGCACCCAGTCATACCCGATGTTCCACAGGAGAGGGCCCAAAACCGAGCCCTGTGGAACACCGCAAGACATTGCTCTGCGATGCCACCCGTCGGCACCCGGATACACTACGTCCCTGTCAGACAGATACGCGTGCACCAGACGCCGAAGATAGGGCGGCACCACGTGGTACCACAGTGCCTCGTGGATGCAGGGCCAGGGCAACGAGTTAAATGCATTGGAGATATCCAACGATACCGCTATAACTACGCTGCCTCCGGCCACTGCTTCCTCCGCCTGTGACTTCACCCGCAGAATCGTGTGGACGGTAGAACGTCCCCTCCTAAATCCGAACTGGTTGTCGGCCAAATTTGGACCGACCCTCTCGAGGTGCTCGACGAGGCGAGCATGGATGATACGTTCGAAGAGTTTGGCGACCTCGTCGAGCAGCACGATGGGCCGGTAGGCCGACGGTGACTCTGCGGGTCGTCCCTCCTTCTTGAGCAGGACGAGCTTCCCGGTTTTCCAACGCACCGGGAAGACACCCTGCTCCAAACAGGCGGAGAACAAACTGCGGAGCCTCGGACCCAGGTACTCGAGGGCTAGCACCCAGGCTCTCCCGGGGATACCGTCGAGCCCCGGGGCCGTGTTTTTACTCCGCAGTCGAAGCACCGCCACCCGCATTTCCGCGGGAGACACCTCCGGGATATCCCTTGCCGAACTCATTTCCGACGATGGCGCCACATCTGGTGGCGCCATCAGTGGAGGAGTGGTCTCCACCATGGCCGGGAACAAGGCCGCGACTACTTCGGATAGAAGATCTGGCCGGAGACTCTGAGACAGCGGGGGCGTCGCTGGGCGATGCTTATTCATCACCAACCGATAGGGGCGCCCCCATGGGTCACCGTCAAGAGTCTCCAGAAACTCCTTCCGTGCCGCAACCTTGGCCCTATGAACGGCCACGCGCAGCGCCCTCTTCGCCTCCTTGTAGAGGCTGTAGAGCTGCCGCTCCTGGTCTGTGTGATTCTCGGTACGAAGCCGGCGTCGGCGATGCCTGGCGTATCGGCGGCGTGCAGCAACACAAGACGCGCGCAACTGCGCTAACTCCGCCGACCACCAGTACACCTGTCGTCGCGGTGGGCGACGGAGAGCCCGGGGCATGGCGGCGTCGCAGACATCTGACATTGCCACCCTGAACCACTCCGCCTCCTGCTCAACCCGTACCGGTCCGTCCGGTACGGGGAGCCACGACATGATCAGAGCGGCTAGCACTAGGGCCTCCTTATCGAGGCGACGAAGAACCCACCGCGGGCCGTCCCGATTCGGGGCACTCGGTCGACTACCGGGCTGGACACTCGCGGACGCGGAGACGTCGAACCTGATATAACGATGGTCTGACAACGTCTCCACGCCCACAAGGACTCTCCAGCCTTGGACACGGCGTGCGACGGCGGGACTCGCGAACGTCAGATCAACTATAGACCCGCCATTGTATCGCACACACGTGTCCACCGACCCCCTATTCAGGACGACCAGACCGACAGAGATAGCCCAGTCCTCCAGGACCCCACCGCGAACGTTGGTCGCCCGCGAA
This sequence comes from Manduca sexta, assembly GCF_014839805.1. NCBI lineage: Eukaryota > Metazoa > Arthropoda > Insecta > Lepidoptera > Sphingidae > Manduca > Manduca sexta. The sequence goes on from NC_051136.1 coordinate 3,948,746, forward strand.
CCCCAAACCACGGATTTGGCATTGAAGTCGCCGGCGACGATCGCCGGGTGAGGTTGGCCTTGCTCCACCAGGGCACCCAGCCTAACGAGAAAGGACTCAAATTCGGCGAGGGGTCTGTTGGGAGAAAAATAAACTCCTACTATCCAAAGGTTTCCCAACAGAGCCGCGACGCATCCCTGTCCCTTCACTACCTTTTCAAAGGGAGGGGAGCCAGCGGCACCCTGGGTGATGATGGCCACCAAACCGTTAAGGTCCCCGATCCAATTGTCACGAGGCGGGACGAAATACGGCTCGGCGACCACGGCCACTTGCACCGACCACTGCGCCAGGCTTTGGGACAAGAGATCCTGGGCTCGGGCGCAATGGTTGATGTTCGCCTGGAGGAACTTTAGATCCATTATGGGGCAATCACTTCGGCTACCTCCATCTCGACCTCTTGCGGTGAGCTCGCTGACTGCGACTGGGCCGTAGCCTCAGAGGCAGCCGGTCTCCTGCGCGGGCGACGCCGGGTTTTCCGGGAAGAGGCAAGACATGCCTTCCCCCCCATTTGATGCCCGGCGGGCTTACCAGCTGCGGCACATAGGGCGCATTTGATCGCACCTTCGCATTGCCGGGCTTTATGTCCCGATTCACCGCAGCGGTAGCAAAGATTGCTGCGGTCTACGGGTCCGTCACATACGTTTTGCACATGACCGTGCTCAAGGCAGCGATAACAGCGCATCGGTCGCGTCTCGAGCACGGTCACACGGGCTATCGTCCACCCGATTTTCAAGCGGCCCGCCTTAATTCTAAGGGCCGCCTTCGTGGGCACCTTGGCCCATACGGAGCCCATGCCCGATTTAGCGGGGCGAATTTGACCTACTTTAATCGAGTCTGGGCCACACTCACCGACACTGCAGAGAGCCGCTGTTACTGTTTCAGGAGTTGCTGCGGGGTCAAGCTCTGAAACACATAGCTTCGAACACTTGGTGGGCCGGGAAACTATGACGTCCTCTGACCCCCCAAAATATTCCCTCAGCCTCTTGGCGAGGGAATCAGCCTTCCGCTCAGAATCAGCCCCGGGCACCTCATACAGCATGGCACCTGTGGCTGCATATTTCGGTCTGAGTCGATCTATGTCTAACCCGTCAAGGCTTACCTGACGCTGAGCATTCGTTAAGACCCCAGCGTATGTTAGGCCCTTTTGGACAGCCGCCGTCGTAAGGGAAATCACCACTGCCGCGGAACGTGGTGACCGCAGCTTTGGTTCAGCTCGGCGCGGTAGTTGCTGCGGCAAAGACTTTGCAACTGATGCCGCATTCTGTTTGGCTCTCCTCGACTTTCTGCTGGCCACCACAGTCCACGGCGTCTCAGTCGACGCAGGGACTGGAGGTAGCGGGCGCGGCTCTGTGGCGAGTTGCATAGTGGGTGCCGCCCCTTTCTTTTTGCCCTTTTGGGACATTTGGCTGTTGGCCGATTTCCCAACCAGAATTTTCTCCGTGAGGTTTGGCGATTTGGAGGTGCCCGCAATTGACTGCATTAACGCACTTGAAGACTCGGCTGCAGGGATCGAGCGAACCGGCTGCATAGCTCCCTTTCCTTTTCCCCTACCTTTTCCTTTGGTCGAAGTGGATGCGGGTGCTCCGTTGACATATCCATCCTGCACGGGGAGTGAGGTGTCCACAGGGGCGGAGCGCCTCTCATGGGCCAGAGATGGTCTTTGCGCCGGCCCTGCGAGCACCGATTCCAGCCTGGCCTGCATTCTAGCCTCCATTCGCTCCAACATCTCCTCCGTTGGATGCTTACTCGCAGCCGCCTCTACCTCCTGGAGACGACGACGGAGGGTGGCGTTCTCCTCTTGCAGCTGCTTCATCGCAGCCTCCAAGCGGGCGCTATTTTCACGCCATCTCTTCGCCTCACCTTCAAGGCGGGCAATTAAGGTGGGCTCGGTCACGTGGTCTTTCTGTGAGGTCCCCTTAAAATTCTCGATCACCTCAACAGCCTTGGATGACGCTGGTGATTTGCCGGAACGGAGCTTTCCTGCCAATTTCTTTTCCGCCTTTTGGCGAGTCTCCTCGCGCTTTAACTTATCGCGCTCCATCTGAGCCTTTTTTAGGCCGACATATTTGCCTACTGAGGGCGGACGTCCTCTTCCACGACCGTCGGTCGCCTGCGCTTTGGACGCTGGCTCGTCTGTATCGCTGGTGAGGAGCGAGCAATTGCTCTCAATGCGCTGAGAGTGTCTCCTCCAGAACCTCTTACTCCGCATTGACGAGCAACTCTCGCTCGACTCTGAGTCGATAGGTATATCGAGCGGCCGAGCAAATTCGGCCTCCATCACTGTGGGCTTCAAGCTCACGCTTTCCTGCATAACATCTATATGGTCGGCCTTGCGCCCTATAACCTCCGCCTCTCCTACCCCAGAATCTGAAGCAGGACGAGGCAACTTCATCAATAGGATATTAGATTGTTTTGTTTGATTTTTAGGTTCCATTTTGAGTCCCACGAGTATGGGGGAAATAACGGTCCACCCAGGCAGAGCCCCTGTACCTGGGTAAGCCTAGCGTAACCCGCACAGAGTGTCGGCCGGTACTCTGGCGGGGGTCGCACTCAAGACCGAACTACCCATCGGCCATGCATCCCCTCGCGGTGCGCCGCCGCTTGAGATTCGGGGTGACTTTTTATAGAGGTTTTCTCCCTCGCGGTCCGGGCGGTTAAGCCAAGACCCTCGGTCCGGCAGAAGCGCGAGACATAACCACGACCTCCATACCAGATTACGATATACGACGGCGGCAATGGGAGAAAGTCCCTAATGCCTGCTTGGGGCGGGGTGAGTGCACACCAAGTCCGTCGACACCCCCAGAACAGAGATGGGAGCCACCCGTAAGAGCAGGCCACCTCAACTAGAATTAGACGACGATCGTCGCAACAGGCTACGATCGCCAGCCAACTCTGCTGACAGGATATTGGCCGGTGCGTCGCCCAACTTGACCGACGCGCCGTTGCCCAGGATGCACCGCGTGGAGGTTTCCTGACATCGCACCCCGCCTATGCATATGCTAAATTTCATGTAAATTTATTGAGCGGTATTGGAACAAACATCGAAACATCGTTACAAATGCTCCTTAATAATAAAACTAGTTGTAGCCTCGTGTGAATTTCTTTTCTTTCCTTATAATGAAGGAACGTAAGGCAAAAGTAAGTAATTAACCCAGGACGCGATATAAGTTTTATCCTTTAAACATTATTTATCAAGTCTATGTCGACGCTTAAAAGGCAATAATATCTAAGCGACAAATATACCGAAAATTAATTATATAAATATATTTAATCGCCATTTTTTTCTGCGTCATTTGATCTAGGTTTTGTACGTCTAGGACAAGTTTAATAACATATGACTATATCCATATAAAATTAAAGTTTGAATTGTTATGAATTTCACATTAAAATCAAAACTAAAGCACTCTGCTCAAAAAAATACTGATTGTCGCTTAGATATGATTTCTTATCAAGCGTCGATGTGGAAATCTTTAGAGGAAGCCTGTATTCAGCAAATGGTGAAGATGACATCTTTTTTATTCCGGACGAACTCTTTTATAGGAAAATTTACGAGAATAAAACAATCCATAATGGAAACAAAACGTTAATTCGCACACTACTCTTCCCCGGATTATTACAAGGCGGATCTCGTTTTCGCGCACCGCTGATCTTAGTTTGAATATCTCGCCCGATTGACTCGCCAAATGAATTGATTGCTGTATAAATGTTAGATTAAAATGGATTTTAATCGAAGGATCCTTTTTAGATAGGATATTAAGGTTTTGTGTTGAGTCAGTATTTTATGTATTTAAATTTTAATGATCAAGTCAATGAGTAATAGACTTTATTTTTTATGCGGGCATGGCTCGTTTTGCCACTCTACTGTACGCGATGGTAAGCGGTCCAGATAAAGTTTCGATTGGTGAGAAATAATTTTAGGATGAGAATAGACTATAATCATTATAGGCTGGTATGGCGGGTTGGGTGCTTACTAGTACGGTGGTCGCTATCTAGGGGCAGACATCGTTCCATCACATTTATGTTAATTTATAATGTTAGCGATATTTATAAGATTTTTACATTCCTTTTAACAATAAGACTAGTAGAGGACTTCGGCTGTCGACTATGAGATCGAGTCTCGATTACGAGAGATATCATCATCAGCTACATAAAGTTCACCGCTGAACATAGACCTCCCTTATAGATTTGCAGACGGTCCTGAATAAGAATATAAGTAAAAATATTATTAACTGTTAATCAAAAGACGCAATGATATACGAATGATAATCTTCCATCATATCGCGCTTACCAATATTTTAATTACCTTCCTTTTTTATTACCTTCGAAGGCAGATGAATAAACTCCACCTGATGGTAGGCAAGTGGTGACCATCGCTCATAGACGACTGTGGTCTCTTTCATATAAACCGCTTACTAAAAAGGAACATAAAGAAACAATTATATGCCGGTAAGATATTTTTAATCCCTGCTCAGAATAAGTCGCCTCTTAGTCCGAAATATCATGGATCAAGTACCTACTTATCCCATTGGAGTTATTTATAGATAAGAGTTACCTTGGAAACGGTTCTGACTTCGATTTCCGGTTGGGTTGAGCGAGCCAAATATGTTTCTTTTCATAAAATATTATTGTTCTTACGTCGATTCAATGAGATAACATTCTATCGATATGTAATTAAAATTGTTATCAAAAATTACTTAATCAATGGTATAGAAGTATGTATTTTTCATCTATTCATTGGGAATATCTGTTTCTCTAGAAAATAATCTCGACTTATATAAATAAGTACAATTGTAATATATTTGGTAAAAATATTTATCTACGTTAGTTATGTATACAAGTGTATATAATATATTCTATATATCTAAATTCTTAATCAATACTTTAGCTTCTCTCATTGGGCTGTAGTTTACATATAAGTATAATTTTTTTAATCAACACACGTATTCCATTTTTAAAAATATTCATTGAGAAAATTATATCTATCATCCTACGGAATCTATATGCTATGATTAATGCAGTAAAAGCCAAGATGGCATGTATACCATCAGATGAACGGCTTGGTTGTCTTTCAATTCCATAAAAAATCCTTTTGAGAGAATTTATTCAACCAAATCTTGATTTAAAAGTTTTGATAACATAATTATAGAATTTGATCTGCGGCGCAGCAGACTATTGTGGTCGTCTGGCTGAACTTCCATTTTTTTACCAATTATTGGGTCACATTCACATGACATCTAGATGTTGTTGTGTTGTTCAATTGGACATTTTGTATATTTTCCCGTAAGCGTGGGAATAATGTTCTTATACAGGGTGTCATACAGGTCGGTGTAGGTCGATAGAGGAACTCAATATGCATCGAATTAACTGTCATATATGTTACCTAAAATTACGTAGTTAAAAAGTTAATTAGATTTGTGTAAAATTTTTAGACTAGAACTATAGTAATAAAAAAAACTACTTTTTATACTATATTTCATAAAGATTTAGAAGGCAAATCTATATAACTTCTAAGTATGAAATTTTGGGCAACATATATAGCGGTTAAAAGATGTCCTATGTTGAGATCCTCTATAAATCTACTTCATGTATACTCTTTTACTTGATTGTATACTATATTCTTCGAAAAAAATCATTTACAAACATTACAAATGCGCCTTTAAGTCTCTAATTTATTGATTATTAGTTGCGTCCCGAAAATTATATTAGAGAAAATAAATTATTCATAAAATCGCTTTATTTCATCAATAATTACAATATTTTCTGCTATTTTTACCGCGAATGATAGCCTCATTTCATTACTAGCATATTAAAAGAACGCAGTTATTGCCGGTATATTAACAAGAAGTGGCAAAGGGTCCATATAACTTGATGCCAGCTTCACTTTATGTAGAATTTATGTACAACCTAATTATCATTACCACGATTTGCAGAACACATTTATGCATATTAGTACCTACATGTTGTGTTGGGTTCCTCTTCGGAATATTTCACTTTATGCCACTGATAACATTTTGTTTTCTCAATTGAAATGTACTGGTGGTAGGTCTCTCATATGTGAGAGTCCGCCTGGGTTGTCCACCGAAATGTCTACTTCTACCCAGCAACAGTGTGAAGTCACTTTTGTGTTCCGGTTTGAAGGACATTGTAGCCAGTGTAACTATTGGACATAACATTACTCAACATCTCATTTCTCAGGATGGCGAGCGCAGTAAAATACGAAACAATACTTTGTAATTCAAGGTGTTGGATGGTGTTTCTACTATATATGGGCGGTCGTATCGCTTAATATCAGGCGAACGGCAAGCTCGTCTCGTCATGTAAAACGATAAAAAGAAAATAAACCTAGCGTATTTTAGTATGGAACAGAAAATATGTTAATAAATTTAACAACATGTAACATATTAATAAATGATATTAGAAATTTTATAAAAAGTCTTACGAGTACGGACAGCGACATTCCTCTGCTCCGTTCGTCGAAGAGAGGGTAGATTGAACGCATTGTGCCAGCTAGATTACTTTTCTAATGATTACTTATCAAGCGACCGAGAAATTGAGAATTTTTTAAAAATATATTAATGAATTTAGTTCTATTCACCTTGTAAACTAGCTTATGTATGTTTAAATATAAACCTGTATACTCATCCCATTAGGAGTAGGCAGAGAAGCAAAGCTAGGCGATCTTACAATGTTCTGTTTCTTAGCATAATATATGGCAAGCCTCAAAATAAATGGCATGTATTTTGATTCCGAACAGTATACAAAACCTTAAATTGAAACGATTGATTCAATCAAATGTTGTTCCATAATATTATTGAAATGTAACAAGAACACACTTTCATTCCAAACTTTATTTATATAACTCGAAAGAGCATATACGCTAAAACAAAACTAAGTTCCACGATACAAATTAATTGTACATTTGTGCAAGATCTCTATCACTGCTTCATACAAATCCAGTGAATTCTTCTCCAGCTGTCAATCGGGGCTTTTTCACTTGGCATTGTTTGTTTGGAACAATAGTCTGTTCTTGTTTTAGTTTCCTGCTCCTATTGTTGCCTTATCGACATTTAGAAAAACAGGTTGCGCGAATACAAGCGTTATTAACAATCTTAATTATTGTTTGTATCTTACAATTGGTAATGATAATTATTGAATGACATCTTTTGCTTACGGCTTCGTCTGCCGTAACTTTCTTATATGTTTCAAAAATGTAAAAAAAAATATGTTACATTTATCAAGATGTCATCGAAATTGGTTCAGTCATAACGAAGTCCAAAAGTAACAGTACAGGCAAAAAAATCTAACGCGGTGTTATTTTAAGACTGAATCTCACACAGAAGAAACTTCACATTTTAAAAACTATAATAACTACATATAAAAGCGAATATTCAAAACCTAGAAAGGTGATCGTCAACATCAGCTCCCTTAGAGTGTCCAAAAAGACCCGACTTGTAAGTCGATGTCGTATAATTTTGATGTTTGTTATTGATCGAGAGATCAATGCGTCAGTCACATGGTAGTCTCTCATTCCATCACAATAAAACGCCACGGAGTCCTGACGTATTTTTTGCCACATTCTAAACATTCGTATAATCTAATATTTACATTAAATTGTTAAACGAAAGTTTCCGAAGTCCAAACTTAGTGAATACCTTTAGACAAACTGAATCGCCATTACCGTCGGACCATTACCGAGGATTACAATGCCGAGCTGAACGATCTCTCGAATAAATGAATGTTTGTCGACTGCACACGCATATGTATATTCATCGTATATTTTCTCTGACAGCTTACTTCTACTGACATTGTTAAAGTTCTATGTATTTTCGTCGAAAAGACCATTTGGAATTCGTGTTTTGATTTCAAAGTGGGTGAATAATAAAGAGATAAATTCCCGCATCCTTCAGGTTGTCTTACCTTCTCCAGTATATTATTTAGATAACACTATGTCTTCACGCCTAGTAGATCAGTAGACCCACGAGTCATTTTGGATGGTTAAGATAAAATATGTCTATTGCCTATTACCCTAAATTGTACTTTTTCTTGCACATTATAATCACCAGCATTTGGTGAATACAATGAAGCCTAATTTGTACTTGATTGCGATATCGACCTATCATTATGTGACTGAGAAACTTGGCGAACTGTAGATGCCGTAGTTTAGCCATTATCTTCCCTTTCCAGTACAAAGGTATGCGCTTATGCATCAGTATGTTTGCTGAGTTGATCGTAATTGCTTGACATTGTACAGTGTGGTGTTATATTTGCTAACTTGATCTTAATTGCTTGTTAATACAAACATTTAAACGCTCTACATATCACGTTTGCGTGCAGGAAATTTGCCAGTTATTGACTTTTTTAACCGTAGAAATAAGTGAAAAAACTAGCAGCTGTTTTATATTGGAGGGAAGGCTCTTGGTGTAAGTAAATTATGTCACAGAATAATTGTAAGATAACAACTGATAGTATAAAATGAACTCCAATATATTGATTTACGATAAAAATTTCTAACGTTCGCCAGAATTTCCTGTCTAGTTCGACCTCAGGAAATCTATAACCGAACAGAAAAAACAACTATGTAGAACGAAAATAACTGGAAAATTCCAGACAATTTTTCGTGTAAACAAAAAATAACAAAAGCATAGTGTTTGACAGCAAGGCCTCAATCAGGGTATCTGTCGTTGTGATTGGGCGCGTTAGCGTCCTCCCGTTCGGCAAACATTTTATTTGAACGCCCCTCGCACGGCCCTACTAGTGTGCCAAATGTCGTGTCGATTCCGAAATCTAATCGAAAGAGATTTGAGTGACAATAAACGTAAAACCATCGATTTTTCATAATCAACTGCTAGATACTGACTATTTATAAATTTTTTCATCTCTTTACGAATTATAATCTGTTATGTGGAGAGCAGCATCTACCTAATGTTAAATCAATAGTGGTTACAATGAGAGAAACATTTTCAGCTCGAGCAAGCCACTTTAATCTTTATGTATATAAAAATAGCTACCAGTCTTTAAAATTTACAAAGCAATGTATAATAAGTTTAAAACAATTTCAAAATATACTCATCTCGTCCTCGCACTTCAAGAAAGCGTCCGGTCACTGAAGTTTAATCTGGTTGAGTGCTTCTAAAACTGGGGCCAAGTTTTAAAAATATACATTTTTATTTACAGGTCTTCTTCGTGAAATTGATTCCCTATTCTTACATCTTACGGTCTTTTCTTTAACAGATCTTGTCCCATCCGAATGTGAGTTGGTTGCAAAATTGTTTTGCACGTTTTACTAACGAACTGGCCTAGTACGCCAAGTTATTAGTTTTCAAAGAAGCTCCAAATTAAGGAGAACAAAATATTATTCTCTAAAAATATTTTGAGGAAATAAAAAAAAACTTACGAGAAACCAAGGTGTAGCCTTTGCTTAGTTGTTTTGTACCATTATGCAATTCATACAACGTCTCATTACCCAAACCTCATTTTGGATCTTAAGTGAATACAACGTGCCAGAATTCTTCTAGCAGTAAAATGAACTTAAACATTCGTAATATCCATATATCCAGACTAGAATTTTGAGCATTGAATCTAGAACTCTTCACAACATTACCACTAGACACATAAAAATCAGACTCATCTCGCAGAACATAAAAGTCAAAGTCACGTGCCCACGTAACGAGTCACCGGACCGTAGTACCGCCGCCGTGGGTCGTTAAGGCCGCTATTTCTAAATCCTCCATTCGGACACGTCCGTGATAGATATACGCTAAAAACAAAAACAAATAACGCAAACCTCTAATCCTATAAGCCGCACTTTGGGAATGCTGAAAACAGATAACACGAAAGCTTACATTTTTATGTATTGGAGTTTTATTTTTAACTATAAACTTCTTAATTAAGGTTTAAAGATTTGTATCGTTTGATGCTGATTTAAAAATAGGGCAGTTAATTTTGTTTGTTTAATTTTATTTTTTTAATTATAAAAAGAAATGGCAAGAATAAATGGTGATAGTGAAAAGCATCTATAAATAGTGCTAGACTATACAAAAATATTAATTCTAAAACTTTGTATAGCACTGAATTTCGTTGTTTTTCTTGATGCCTTAAATATTTTATTGCGCAGTTAGCTTTTTTTTACAATAATGGTCCGTAAATTTATCATACCATTGGATGACTTTTCACGGGCTGTTAAAAAATATTCATTAATTATGAATTTACATTTCCAACTGATTCCCCACCATTCTATCTATGATCGATTCTCTGCCTAACATAAAACTGAATTATTCAATAGGAATCGGCTGGCTCTTACCACCCCTCGGATTAAATGCAGGGGCAATAAGAGTACTTAGACCATGGTCCAACAGAAACTATTGTTTCGATGCAATTGAAAAGATCATGCAAATATACGTACACTTGTGAAGGGGCCAGAATATGCTGATAATCCATGGTTTGTTAGAAACGCATTAATTGAATTATACAGAGTTCTTGATTGATACATAGGTGATCTTTAAATCTGCAAAACCCTAGGTTGGGATATTTATAGGACTATCACTTAATGATATTGAAAGTTATAACATGGGTCAAAACATCTCAGCAATTGAAAATCCAACACATACACGTTTTTGGTTTACCAATTCTGTGTCGTTTTCTTCATGACTGAAGGTCGTGTACGCTTTGATAAGCTTTGGTAGTGGCGCTGACTAGCTACATCCACTCCATTCTGCCTTATGCCTGCCGTGGAGAATTCGTGGCTGGGATGACCATGACCTCTCTGATGATGTCAGACCATCGGATCGGATCTAAGTCTTTTGCCGTCTACTCTACCCACCACAACCAGCTTATCCAGGTTGTCTGACTGCCTTCTTGTTACATGGCTAAAGTACGAGAGGATCCGCTGGTAGCAGATTGTGGAGAGACATGTTTTATTCTTAAGCTGGCTGTGTATGGATACATTGGTTCTCTTTGCTATCCATGGTATGCGCAACATTCTTCTCTAGCACAACATTTCGGTTTATCAACATTTGTATATAATGTCCCTAGATAGTCTACCAGTACGCATTGTAATCCTCAGTATTCATACAAATAGGCCGTCCATCATTCGATATTGCGTTCAAAGCCGTCGTTTGATCTTTGATATTGCACGGAAATCGAAAATCACGAAATACGGCTACTGTGTTTCTATGTCCATGTGTAGGATCAAGTAATGTTGACAAATTAGCGTGTAGAAAATGAGGGCATGCATGAAGATTTTTGGTTAGGTTATCCTTTTAATAGTGGTACTTATAGTAAACCTCACAGTAAGTAGGAGGCACCTAATTCCTGTCTCTAAAAGAAAGATATGACACATAAATATTTCGTAACAGAGCCAACTCTCTCCCTCTTTCCCTTTGCCATAAAATCATTTTTACAGTTCAATCTTGAGAGCCTGTAGTTATTTAGAAAAACACCAATGTTTTTTTTAGGACGACATTAAGAAAGAGTTTAGATTAAAAAATATATATGTAATGCTTGTACTAAAATCGACCTCATAAGAGTAATCCTTGACATTTTCGAAATCATTTAATCTATATAACACAGAAAAAGTTTAATAAATTAATTTCAATGAGTGAACTTTCCGATTGTCAAAAAATTTTAAAACCCCTTAAAACAAAGACAACAACATCTTTCTAAAGAACAAGTTTTTACGATTTCAGTAAAAAAATCTTGTTTAACTTCGGTAACAATTGTGTTTTTATACCTCAATATCATTTCATTATTATGGGCCCCAATAATATCGCCAGTACCTCCCTGTTGTGTTGTTTACAAGTGACCAATGATGGAACTGTATTTAGCTTCGAATTCTGATTATCCCTTTTATTGGTTTCCTTGCACGTTGTGAAGATTTGATTCCAGGTATGTTTGTTTTAAACTGTACATTGCTGCCTTTGGATATTCCAAATAAATATACGTCTGGCATCCGATTGTTAGAATTAAGCCAAACTGGGATGTTTGAAAAACTGATGTTATTTATATTTATGCATATTGATAAGTGCAATATGAAATAAATGGAATTGATAGATAATTAAAAACGCTATTTCCATTGAAATAAAACTATTTACGGATTTTATTGTGGTTATTTATATAATAATTTTCCCGCGATGTTTCGAAGACTTTATGGTCACGTGGCGGATATTACACTATTTCAATATCTAAAATTCGCGTTAACATAGAAATCATAACGTTATTATAATCATATTAAAATTTAAAATCGTTTGCAAGACACATAACTGGAAATGAAAATTGCAATAATTACTACCAAATAAAAATGGAAGCATAATGGTGTGTGACACGTTTATTTTATGAATAAAGTAAACAGCATTTGCATAGAATACAGTCTACACACGCGATGCACATCCATCACGATAATTAGTTGTTCAAGTAAATTGTGTGGGTCAATTTGAACAGGGGAAATTTAGAACAAAACATGAGTATGTCTTATGAAAAAAAATTGAAGATCTGAAATTATTTCTCATTCAGCCTATTTATACTTCAATAAACTTCAGATATAATATAGAAATATTTTTGTGAAATAAGCGTAGACATAAATATTTGTATATATGTAGGTTTAGTTATGAGGTCCTAAAAATAACTTTAAGAGATGAAAGGTATTTTTGAGAGCTGTTTTAAAATCCACCAAATTATATTTCAGTGTCTCCTTCTAATACTGTAAGTTATTTTTTAAAGCATAAAATCATGCACTTTGACCATGCAGCCAAATAGTTACCTTGTAAAAACTCTTTACTTTTTATTTTTGAGGTCCTAATTTGGCCAAATAGTTACCTTGTAAAAACTCTTTACTTTTTATTTTTGAGGTCCTAATTTGGCCAAATAGTTACCTTGTAAAAACTCTTTACTTTTTATTTTTGAGGTCCTAATTTGACCCAAGCTAAGTAAGTAGAACCGAGGTCAGCACACGTGAACAATAAAACTCTTCGAATATAAAGCGGTGATTAGTAGATGGCGGATAAGAAATATAACTTTACCTTATTCCCTACAATCCGCTGCTAATTACATGTTGAGGCAATTTTTATAATTGAATAATTGGTTTATTTTGTTTTCTTTTCTTTGAAAACCTCTTTAGTGTGGGTGTGGTAGTTAATTATGGAGCGCAGTGCCGATACGAATATGAAAAGAATTTTATTGTTTGATAACCATAGATTGTCGAATAACAGATGCTATTATTGGATGGTAATGGTAAAGGATGAACTTACTCCGTAAACAAAAGACAATTATATTTTTGCCGCCAAGAATTGTTAGTAATGCTTGTGTAGTGACCCAATATAAGAACTACAATATTTACTATGAATTGTGAATCTTAATATCTAATGTATAAGAGTGACACCATCTACATTAAATTCCAAATTCTGGCTAGCGTACTATTTTGTGCACGACACTTACCAATAAGAACTTGTCACAATATACAGTAGTATAAAACTATACAAAAATAATGTGATGTGGCATAACATACAACTTATAAGTAGTCACTCAATTGTCTCATTTTATGGCAAAGGCGTACGACGTGACGCCATGACAGCGCGTCGGCACGACGCTGAGGATTTGGCGCGAACTCTCCTGTCACGTGATTTAGTTTGCGCGCGAATATTGCTTTATTAAGTTGTATTTTGAATGTTTAGATATTTATTTTGAGGGCCTTTTCAACTACTGAGTGAATGCTGCTCGTCACATTAATTTATAAGCCGACCAAATACAAGTCACATTGTATTCTATAGATATCTCCATTACATTTAATATTGTACTGAGGCGATAACGGTATTTTTAGATACAATATGTACGTATATAATACGTGTATATTAATTGAAAACGTTCAATCGATATATTATTATAATATGTATCAGGTTTTAAAATGAAAAAATATCGGATTGATGACAAGAGAAAATTAGACTGGAATATTGAAATAAGGAGGACACCTTTGATTTTTATAAATATTCAAATACAATTAATATTATTGTGAAATATTGCGAAGACCTTTCGATAATTGTTAACGTAACACACATAAGCCAATAAATCGATTTTCATGAAACTTTGCACATAATTCATAATAATATATTGTCTCTGATTATAGACCCTTTTAATATCGGTAAAGCACCACAGTGAGACATATTCCGGTAAAAGACTGCGAATAAAGCCTTGAGTCTGCAATGAATAATAAACTAAGTAATATTCACAAAGGATCACAAAGAAACATATTTCAATCACAATTTGAAAATTAAAATGTTTCCATCACCAATAAAATATTTAATATACTCGAGTCTAGTATGCTCGTGCTTCAGAGGTTTTGAGAAATATTGCGAGAAAATAAAGTAACAATAGCAAATAGTTAATGCAAACATTGTCGCTGAGCAAATGTAATTTTCTTATTTAAACATTGATTGAATAGCAAACACACTTCTATGTGTATACGAGACTTGCTCGGTAAATGGTAATAAGCAATATGCGAAAAGCAAGTTCCAAATTTGAATTTCGATATTTTTTTATTTTTAAACAACTATTTGCTCGGTATTTACTGTTTTAGGGTACTACTTACACCGCAGGCGGCGTGTGCTCGGGACCTCCACAATAACTGCCGAGAAGTGTAGAGTTAACGTTAGGTCCGTCCCTAATCTCTACATGGTCGTACTGACAATTGTAATAGTTGTTATCTTCGATGTCAAAGTCTTGGAATTTTAGTTGTATAGATTTCCCCGGTGCGGCCCTAATCACATACTCACATACACTATTTAATTATCCTCTGGGTAATTAAACGGATACCCAGGTGATTTTATAATACCGCTGTTACCTTGCACTGTTAATTGACATACAGCTTTAAACGTTATTCGGAAACCTTCGGATGATATACTGCGGTCTTTATACTTAGGTGATAGACTTGATACCTTTTATATGTAAAAACTAGGTCAAAATGATGACGTATTTGGTTCGAATCCAATTCCAATACAATACAGCCGGGCGATAAGGTCGAACTCTAGTTTCCAATCTCAGTATATTTGTTGGCACAATAGGAGAAAAGCGCCTTAAAGTAATTGAAAGTGACAAGAGGTACATTTGATTATAGTGAGTGTTAGTATTTATTGTGCACATATATATGCATACATGTATATTATATATTAGATAAATATAAGGGTAATCGTATGATGAAAGATAGGCCATAGTGGCTCGTTAAACAATTCGCGTTATGTAGT
This sequence comes from Manduca sexta, assembly GCF_014839805.1. Classification (NCBI taxonomy): domain Eukaryota; kingdom Metazoa; phylum Arthropoda; class Insecta; order Lepidoptera; family Sphingidae; genus Manduca; species Manduca sexta. Next base: position 3,964,012 of record NC_051136.1, read on the forward strand.
CAGATAATTTACATAAAATAGTAATGGCCGCCATAATTCTAGCGACTATCGAGGGACGCTACATATAATATTGATTTAAGACATACAAATTACTTATCAACAAACGAACCTTCCCAAAAGCATATAATTTTAGCTCTAAAACACGTCATTCGAATATGAGATCATAAAAAAATACGCACAACTTATTTTTGAAAAATATTTTGAACATTTTCAAAATAAATAATATGAGTACTGTATCCAAATTTACACGGCGCGTCATAGACAAAATCACCGTAAAACAACAATAATAATTACTAAAACATCCGAACCCACTCAAAGTTACTATGTTAAATAAATAAACGGGGCGCCCGTCTGAAGAACTAAGATAACAAACTCAACAGTTAAAGCATCCCGAAACGACAAACTTAGTAAGCGACTTAATTGACGCCTCACTCCGCACTAACTTTGGAATATTAATATTTGTCAAGGGCGACTGTAAGGCCGGCCGCTGACATGCACAGTCGAAACACAGTCGACGCAGGGTCGAAGTGTAGTCCAAGTTCGGGATTAGCGGCATATAGATATATTTCGAAATACGATAAACTACAGTGAACGAAGCAAACGCCGGATAGCAGTGATTTACGCAATCTAATTAACAAATTTTTCCTTGACTTTTTGTGTTATATATTTACGCACACATACGCAATTCGCCTCTGTTTCGACCCAAAATTGTCTTTAGAGAGCGAACCGCCTTATACAAATACATTTTGCTATAATAACAATCATTTTCACGTCGAAAATCCAAAGTGAAGCCAAGTTTTAATTATTGTGAAGGTCCATTAAAATTTTATTAAATTTCGAGTTTCAGTACTCATCGTTCTATCTTACTTATTACTTTTTGCCATCGTTAATCTTTATTGTTACTTTATTACAGTTTGTGCCCGGTATGACGATTGTCTGACCTTCATCATATCATGGGACAGATACAAGTTCCACGAAATGTTTGAAGAATTATATTTAATTTAATTACATCGTGATGTATATTTGTGTTATATGTAGGTATATTTAGTGAATGGAACTATATTTCCAACAAGTTAAAATCAAATTCCAGAAGTCATTCGCAATTGCACAAACATCATCAGCGAACGAGCAAAGCAATTCCAAATCCCATTGAAAATTGAGTGACTCGGTTACAATCTGAGAACAAAAGACTAATTACTTCCGTAAACATTCGGGCAATTTGAATGCAACGTTTCGGGAGACGTGTTAAAATATTCAAGACCCTTAATTAAAAAACATATCTTTACACTAGGTACACATTAATATGCACGGAAAATTGGACCATTTATTGTTGAATCATTTTTTTTTTCTTAATAAATGGCCATATAAAAAATATAAATTAATATATTTTTTATTTCACAATTTTTGTAAACGATATTATAGTCGATAACTTCGATAAAATTACTGGTTTAAAATCTCGCACCAAATAGCACTTAAATCTCTTTTCTTTGTCATGGAAAAAAATTTAAAGTAGGTCCGTTAACCATTCAAATTCAGAAGCACGACTCCATATTTGACCAGTGAGTACAAATCTTTCAATGCATACGTAAATACCTTTTCACATATATCATTTTAAAGTGGACAGTGCGTTAAGTAAATTATAGTGGCCAGCATTTCGTACGTGAAAAAAAATTTTACTTGTTCGTTAAAAAGTTGCATTATAATATTTTTTAATCTTTTTCAATACTTACATCAATGTTGGAGTGCTGGTTGGAGTATACCACGTACGCGAGACATTCGATTTTTGAATTCAAATCTAACACTATACATACATAGACACTTATATATTTGATGTCATACTTTTGACATACACCGTTTACTCACACAACTAAAATGCTACAATTCCACACAATGAATAAATCTCGCCGGTAATGGAAGATATTTTCTTGGCAATGGGACAATGCAGGTTAAAAACGCTATATATCAACGCAGTTGGCAACACCGTATGATCTGTCACTATCAAGGGAAATCCCAGCAACCTTTACAAGCGAACCACCTTGTTCGTAACAAGGAAAAATGGTGATACTCAACTCGGCCGGAACACAGGCTCCTTTGAATCGTTTAGATTGAGGGACATTTACATTATACTACAAAACTTGTTTTTTTAGAAACTCTTTAGAACTACATCACGTATGTTTAGCATTGCTAAATTTTTTTAGTAATTGATACATTACTAAAAGACTATACATACTCTTGGTAAATAAATAATCTATTCTTGAATTCCTTTGCTTCCAAACTTTTGTACGTCAAAATATCCACATATTGGATAATAATGATGGTAATTGGAATAAGGTCCAATAAAATGTTGATTCACGAGAGACGATTACCCCTCGGCACTCGACACAATTATGTCAGCCTGTTGGAACCGATATACACAGGCTGATCTCGGAACGCGACAAATTTACGTGGGCCACTATAGCGGGTTTTAACATCTAGTGTGCGGTGGTAGCTATCCAGGTGGATATAAAATATAACCCACCACCAGCAAAAATTATATTTAGATGTTTATCATTCATTTATCATTGATTTTGGATTTATATCTTCACAAATATGAAGTGAATTGTTTAAAAATAGAGTTCTTTAGATGCGTTATTTTTTATTAGCATCATTCATATTTTTTATACTGTTGCAAACCAAATAAGAACGTATTCCAATTAACATAGTTACAGCTAACAATATAAATTATGATTAATGTTATTTGGGTTTATATCAAAACTAAAATGTCTATCATATCTGTCATGAATACTTCATAACGTTATTACATCTATTCAAGACTTAGACGGTCAATGCTTTATTGTTATATTAATAAATTACCTTTTGATATACTATTTCAAGTGTGGGCAGAAACGTCATAAGTTTTTGATGTTAATGCATTATTATTACCATTTCAATTATTTTGATATTAGTTTACGCGACCGCAGCATGATCAAGGTCAGAATAGTTACGAAGTATACATTGTATTTTGTGATCCAATCAATATATATTTATATAATAATGCTAGTGTTTGAAAACAGAAGATTAGTAAAAAAACTTATCAAAACGACAAACCACAGATAACACGAAAAAATGATCTAGTTATGTACCAAATTTGACCTAAATTGAATTAGCGGGTTCTAAATCTACTGCTGATATTCAAACGTAATTATGTCATATAATACAAACTGTACTAAACTGCAAAACATTATTAGTAAGAAACAATATGGTACCATTAAAATTAAAAACCATGATCCAAGTGTGCTCATTCAAGTGATGCCTGATTCAAAAATCTCACTTACGATGGAATACGATATCGGATCGTACACTATAAAAGTCTCTCGAAGAAGCAACAAATCGCCACGTCAACCACAGCGTGTGCACCGTCACGCTCTCCAGTCCATCATGTTCGCTACACATTTTGATTTTCCACTAGAATCATTTCGTAATCGATTATAGAATTAATCTTCAAATAGATTTAATCGATATAACATTGACTAAAATCGGCTGATCCCCTTGTATCAGTTGCTGGTATATTTTGTCGTATAATTGTATTACATGCATAATTAATACGTGGATATTGGAGAGAAGATTGAAACGGAATTACATCTAGTTAATAAAAAGCTTCTGAACCAAATAAAAATTGCCAAACGTTTCACTTTACACTGTAGAACAATGGTGTCTATATAAAAATCCGATAATGCATCTTTAAGATCGTTAGAATTAAGACGAACATTATGTTATAGAATGTAACCTTTGTTGTGGCTGTGATATTTTTTTTTTGTAAAGTTACCTCACTTTAAAATAAACACTGAGTAAACACCATTCACTGAACTTTATTAATTACTTACAACACATTAAAAAGCAATTTCCAATAAAAGACGCAACAAAATCATAACACAAGCACCGTTACAAACACTTAGGTAACCGAGCATTAGGTATCCCCTAAAGTAAAGAAAAACGTTACAACAAAAATAAAAATACTAAGCCCAAACAAGATTAAAAAAGATCATTAGCCATAATCCTGTAGGCCATTAACAGTCAAACTCGCCACGACCTATTTCAATTCATCATTAAAAATAGGCTTGTTTTATACTCTTACGTTTGTTTCCATTTTAACGCAAAGCTGGGATTCAAGGCTTGATTTATCATGTAATTAATCAAGCTGAAATATCAGCCCAATTATCTCCCGCTGTTTTGCTGTTTTTTATTTGCTTTCTGTTTACCCCTTCGTACAAATTGTTTAGGCTTTTGCTGGCCACGTACTAATTAAATAGTCTGGATTTTGTTGATTTTAATGACGTCAAAGTCATGTTCGATTTGTTAAATGTTGGTTTACCGCAAACCTATTGAATCTGAATACTGTAGAATGTAATGGTTGCTATTATAATTAGTATTTATATTTGTCGTGTTGTAAGTTATTCCTTTCATAATAATCTATATCCGTCTATACTATTATATAAAGCTGAAGAGGTTGTTTGTTTGAACGCGTTTATTTCAGTAAGTACTGGTTCGAATTGAAAAAGAGTTTTGGTGTTGGATAGCCCAATTATAGGTTTATTAATTGTTAGATATGGCAAAATACATTAATATATAAGCAATTTTCTCTCTCGGTAGTAGAAACTCGTACTCAGCAGTGGGCGGTATATTATTATATTGTGGTCGAGAATCATAAATACAAAAAATGCCTTTGACAACTCTGAATGTAAGCAATTGGTCTACAAATCACATTATCGACCACGCCTTGTGTTTTCGAGTGGTTTATAAATGCTCTGGAATTTATTTTCAATGTATTGATGGCGTAGAAAATAATGGTTTAAAATCTTATTTGATTTGGTAAACAAATTAAGTTAATAATTCAAGTGCACGGTTATTTTGGCATTTTAATAGTGCACATAATCCGATGTCTTACTATAAAATTTCTCAGAAGAACGACTCCCTACTATCCGAAGTTAAGCTAACAAAAAACATATATAAAAACTTAGACAAGTAACAAAGGTAGAAAAACTATAGACTAAAATTTAACGCATGTAAGCCGGGGTAACATAGCCACAGGGCGCGAGATACGGCGCATGTGAGGCTTTGAACCGGCTCAAAGCGAGAAAAGTGATGCCTCGTCAGGTGCAAAGGAAACGGGACGACAGACTGTGGTTTAAAGTTATTTGCTGGCATTCTAGATTGGCTGGAAATATATAGCTTTTGCTCGCCGCTTTGGTTGCATTATTCTTTGGCATTAAAGAAGCTTATGACTTTATTTTCAATTCCTAAGACAAGAGCATCAGGCTCACCTGGTGTGAAGTTAACCGGAAGGCGCAAGACAGACAAGAATGGCGTAACTTTGTGTCTACTCTCTGCCCCGTCGTGGGGACTTAGGACCAGAAGAAGAAAAAGAAAGGCAAAGGTTCTTGAGGCCGAGCTCCAACCCAATGGACAGACCAGATTAAAGACTCGTTGCCACAAAGTTCCACAAATTAGTTGAGGATGCAATGAATAGAAACCGCTGGAGAATAATCCGCTCTAAATGCTTTCTAATCCAATGATGCCACGATCCTCAGTCATGAGGGACCGGCTGCGGATGGATATTCTTATTTGGTGGTCTAGCTTATTGATACCTAATTTTCTTTATTTCTTAACATATAGAGCAGTATTAATAGATGCAATTTTGATTTCGCTGACGCTGTTAAGTCAGCATCTTAAGATTGTCGCTATTTCATAAACAGATATCAACATCTCAAACAATATCTTAAGTTACAGTTTCTGATGAATTTGACGTCTGAGTTTTATCTATTATATAGCAAGATGGATATATGAGATTTATAAAAAAAGAGAAGTATACAATATTTTTTTTAAATTAAGCGGCGTACTATCGGTACTAATTTAGCTCACATTGGTTGTTATTGTTTGGTTTATACTCTTTGTTACTATACAGTTGCAACAATAGCATCAACTCATCTGATAAGACATCAACAACATCTCAAACTGTATTTTAAGTCACAATACATCTTAAGTCATATGACGGATTTCGACAGCTGAGATTTGTTTAATATAGGTACAGCGTTCATTTATCTGATAACAGGCGCTCAATTGACAGTTCGAGAATCTTGCTAATATTATAAATGCGAAAGTTTATCAGGATAGATGTACTTATGTATGTATGTTCCTCTTTCACGAAAAAACTACTGAGCGGATTTGGATGAAACTTTACTGTAATATTTGTTATACATCAGAATAACACATAGACTACAATTTATAATTATTTTGTGTAATTTGGTCATATATAAAGGTACATACCGAGTAAGTCGGAGAGAAAAATTATCCCGTAAAACTCCTCCACGCGGGCGAAGCCGCGAGCAAAAGCTAATAATTTAATAAATAACTAAATACCATAAATTTATACTTAAAATCCTACTGAATGGTGAATGCTGCCCTGGGATTTTTGGTATTTTTCATAGAGATTTTTAATAGATATCAAAAACAAGAATTTCTAAACCACTGAGCTAATATTCAAAATCAAGGAACTCCGAACAAAAACTAAAACGAACAATGTTTTGTCAGATTTTTGCAGCGGGCGAAGTAGGCGGTGCTCATGCGAATAAAAGAGGAAGTAATTAACTCAAGAACACGTTTGAGTACGAGCTTGGTCGAGACAGAAACATTCTACAACTATTAGGAGTTTAGATATGTTTGACTAAACCGGGCGATGACCTGAGAGGAACAACGGACGAACTAAAAAAATGCTTTAATTGAAGTCAAACAGCTCTGAGAGTTTTAACTCAATTTCAATGTTTAACTGAGTTTAGAAAAAGAGGAGGTACTTAATTCAATGCATTTTTTATAATACACATCTGTCTAACTTGTTACCCAGCAAGTCCCGTCTTTGATAAATTTATTCGCATACAACCGGCAAGCTTGCTAGCCGTTACGTTATTTTTTTATTTGCAATGCGAACAAAAATAATATTACTTTAATTTTGATTTAAAACTTCAATCGTTTGTATCATTCGAAGACTTTAGTCCTGCTTAAATCCTAACAGCAGCAATAGCCTAGTTGGATGTGGAACGGACTGAGACGAATGTCCGCAGGTTCAAATCCCAAGGGCACACACCTCTGACTTTTCTAAATAATATGTGTGTATTCTTTGTGAATTATCGCTTTCTTTAACGGTGAAGGAAAACATCGTGAGGAAACCTGCATACGTGAGAAATTCTCTATAGGAATTTTGAGGCTGTGTTAAGTCTACCAATCTGCACTAGGCCAGCGTGGTGGGCTAAGGCCTAATCGCTCCCACTAGTAGTGGAGGCCCGTGCCCAGCAATGAAACTGTATGTAAAACGAGGCTGATATTAAATTATTATATAAATCCTAACGAACCACAACACTTACTTCAAAATAAATGCTCAACCCGTTGTCTTATGTCAACAGGATATCGACAGTAATAAAGAAATACGCTCGAAAATGAGCGCGGCACGCCAAACATTCCAGAGTTACGAACTCCTGATTGCTATCGAGTAACAATGCGGTTGTTTACTGAACAGAGAACAACGTGTCCGATATTATTTGTTTTGAAACTCGTTGTCTGTTGTCCGGTTTGTTCGGAAACTATCCTCGTTGATGCGTTGTGCCGAACGTCGGTAATGGATAAACTATATAACATTGATTGTGGACGTTTTGGAAGTTTATGTAAATAGCCAAGTTTGAATGCAAGATTTAGGAGTTTGTATCTTGCTAAGGCAAATGGTTACCGGTGTAAAATTGAGCAATATTCGAATTTTATTTTTATAATCTTTACTAAGTGATTTTGGAAAGTGATAAATAAATTGACTTTAGTTCCATATCAAAAAAAGACAAAACACTAATTCGATGACATAATATAAAAAATAAGTGTAACATTAGACGTTAACACTTATTATTCCTAACAATTACACATATTCCAAGTGGTATAATTTGCTAAATCAACTTGGTGGCAAAAAACTGTAATAAAATACTGGCCAATACACATTCTTCTTAATAAAATTACGTAACCCTGTGATTTATAAATCTGTTGTTCTTAGGAGTAAGTTATGTTGCCTTTATGGGTTCTTGGGTCCCAGGCGCCTCGTAACGTTTAGTATTAGGGCTCAATACTTATCTTTTCACTGCGATACCGTGACGTCAATGTAATCGAATGGGATGCGTGGACGAATGACTGTCAGGGGATGGTATAAGTACCCTAAGGTGGAAACGGTACATGTTTGATAGAAAATAAAACTGAGGATGATTATCTGTGCACCACCCTAAGGTTGACTGGTGGAGAATGTCTACGGCATTAAGTCCGCCTGTATACATTTGTATATTAAGTGCAATAAATAAAATAAAAATAAAACTACCTAAGATCATACTGCTTAGGAACACCGTTGATGCCGTACTGTTATATGGGATTTTTTGGATGTTTGGTATTCTTTATATTTTTTTTTATACTAAGGAAAAATGGTCTTACTGCACCTGATGGTATTCACGATGAGATCCAGATAGTGTAGACTGATGAGAGACGATTATCCCTCGCCAGTCGAAACAATTATGCCGGCCTCTGCAAAACCGAATTTACACCGGCACCGGATCGCGACACGCTAACGTGGGCCACTATGGCGGGTTTACACTTTGGTTCTATGATCGCTGTTCGGGCGGATACAAATATCTTACCACCAGTAACACCTTCTATTCGCAGCGTCCTTTTTTTGTTGCTTTGACTGATGGAACGAGCTTACCGTTCGCCTGATGGTTTGCAATACGACCGCCCATAAATTCTATAAACACCATACCAACACCTTGAATTACAAAGTTTATTTCAGTGCGTTCGCCATCTTTATTTTATTTGAAGAATAACACACTCCATCCAGATGGATTATCATGTGCAGAAACAACGAGGCATGCAATGTAAAAACAAATACACATCACACATATATCCCCAAAGGCGTGTGCAGCGGTGTAACTGTCCCACTTACTTTTTGCCATGTGTTTCGGCTCAATACGAAATTCGATTCGGCTAAACACCAATACGAGACTCCGAGCTAAGGAGTAGAAAAAAATAAAAGAGTAGAAAACCCCAATATTGCTTTACACGACCCGGATTTGAACCCGGGACTTCTAAGCGGTGTCGTATCGTGCACGCCATACCACTACGTCACCAAGGCATACGATATAAATAACCCAAATCCGGAATACGACCGTCGTCAATCTTAACTTAGCGGATAATGCACTGATATGTCGCCAGGCTTAATGCTCACGGTACTGGGTTCTTTCCCGATTAACCCCCTTTATCGGCGTCCTTGTTTTCATTGGGGCAATGTTCGAGACAAGCATCGATAGCCTAGTTGGGTGTGGAACGGACTGCCGAGACGAATGTCCTCAGGTTCAAATCCCAAGGGCACACACCTCTGACTTTTCTAAAAAAATCCTGTGTGTATTCTTTGTGAATTTATCGTTCGCTTTAACGGTGAAGGAAAACATCGTGAGGAAACCTGCACATCTGACAAGTTCTCTATAGGAATTCCGAAGGTGTGTGAAGTCTACCAATCCGCACTAGGCCAGCGTGGTGGACTAAGGCCTAATCCCTCTCAATAGTAGGGGAGGCCCGTGCTCAGCAGTGGGCAAGTATATAATACAGGGCTGATATTATAATATTATTATTAATGTTCGCGACAATTATTGTGTTTAAAGGATTGAATGGGTTTGATGAAAATTTAGACAAAACGTTGCCCGGTATTCGAACCAGAATTTTTATGTCCGCGGCAAACATACGGTACCACTATGTCGGAACACAAAAATACCTGTAATTACGAAATGGCGGGGATTTAAATTATACAAGGTCATTTCGACATTGCATTAATAAATGAAACCTAATTCCTCGTTACCTCTGTTAACATTATGCTAAAAATTATCCACGAATAATTCATCCACATCCAAAAATCCCAGTTTTACTTATTTATTTTTTACCATTTTGTAGTTTCGTGGGAATTATGTTGTGTGCGTGAGTGTATTTCTGGCCTAAAAGTGTGATGCCGCTGTTACGAATTCTCTTAGAGTAGCAGTAGTGGCATCATGGCATGTTAAATTAATTATTCTTTTTATTGGTATTTATTTTATTCTTAATTTACATCTACGGTTAGAGTAACTTATTAAAGTTTTATTTTCAAGAATATTGTTAGGAATGGGATATGTAGCAGAGTAATAACGGCCTTAGAATTTATAAACTCAACTATTTATTTACTATTAGCAGAATTTACGCTACATCGTATTTATAACAGTAACACTATTTCTTGGTTCTTGATATTTTCCATCGTTATGGAAATTATAAAGACATACACAATATCAACCAGCTAAATTGATGTTATATATAAAGCCTTCAACAAAGATAAGTATGTAGTATCATTTAGTAACGCATTGAAATGAAACTGTATAAGAGATTCAGCGTTAATATATTTTTGTCCCTTCTCTGTTAACATTTTCTACACTAAACGCGAAATAGGTCAAAAGGAATATTCAGAAAAAGATGAAAATTTCCGTTCCGCATCCACCCCATCCAGTCTGACATTTATTTGCACGCCAAAGAACCGGAAATTGAACCTTCATTGTATTAAGTATGTTTTACAAACGCATAATTAATAACCGTATTCATTAAATGTTTGTTATAAAAATAACGGAACATTCGTGGTTTGAAGTAAACATATTAATTTTGTATTCTATTGTTATTTGTGTAATAATCGGTGTATTTCTCTTTATACTTAGTTTTTTGTTATAGGGCGCAAAACAGCATACGGTTCACCTGTTGGTAATCACTAACCAACTAATCACGAACCGCCGTCCAAGTTTTTTTATGTTGTTATTTCAATGTGTCAATTAACGTCATATCCAAGAACTATATTTTTACCAATTATCCTTTTTTAATCTTTATTTAAGGAGCTTGTTCGTTATTTCACGACTATGTTGCTCCGTACGTCCGATTTATCGGTGCCTTTTTCTTTATTACTTTGAATGAGCTTGAAGTTCGCCTGATGGTAAGCGATACGATCGCCTATAAACAGTAGAAACACCATCCAACACCTTGAATTATACAGTATTGTTCGGTATTTCACTGCGCTCGCCATCCTGAGACATGAGATGTTAAGTCTCATTATGTCCAATAGTTACACTGGCTACAATGTCCTTCAAACCGGAACACAAGAGTTTCGTGGCAGAAATGGGCATTGCAGTGGTATCTAACAGGCGGACTCTCACATATGGGAGGCCTACCACCAGTAGAGATCTGCTCAACCTACACAGTTTTCGTGCTATCAAAATATATTTTAATAAATCACTAGCCGTTTCCGATACAGGAAGAGACAAAAACTATTTATATTGCCCACATTGAAGCTTGAAATATGAGGTTCACTCCACACACAATCCGACAAAACATGATGTACGTCACCTCTTACTTCATACCAATCATCCTTATTTACAGATACTAATATTTTCATCTATATATATATTTCAAAACTCCATAAACAAACGAGCTTTTAAACGTAAAGTACATCGCCCTTACGAAACGAATTAATGTCGTAATTCTGTAATTTAATCCGCCATTTTGTCCTTGTTTTGGTAACACGAAGACACAATTTTAAAATGAACAAAACGAATACTGGGACACAAAAAAATATTCGTCTTATTTGTCTACTTGCCCCACATTAATTTGCGAGACGTCTTTGAAGTTCATATTCCTCTCGGCTTTTTGATCTCGGCGACGTTACGTTTTAATGATTCCACAGAATTCTAATTAAGGTACAAGAAGCGAATATTTATGTCTTAACAATATTTTTGCACTAATCTGTGTTATTAAAACAAGCTATTGCAAATTGTAAAAGATTTTCTGGATACATATTTTCCGCGGATAAAAGTATAGCATTCGTGAGTAATGTAGCTTCCTATTAGTGAAAAAAAGTACAAAATCGATTGAGTAGTTCCTGAGATTAGAGCGTTCAAACAAACTAACTCTTTAACTTTATATATTACTTTAGATTAAATAATAATGAAGAATTACCTGATTAGTCTATGAATCATGAGTTTTTAGGTTTTGGTCTTAAGTCTCCAAGTTCCGGTCAGAAGGGACAGCTAAACGTAAGAACTATGATTTGTGATGAAAGTGGGATTTTTTCTTGATTTAGTAATAGACTTGCAATTCACACATCATACTCACGCGGTTTATCCCTGAAGGTGTAGGCAGAGACGCACCCAATCCATCCATTTTCGCCTATCGCCGTAGTACATACTCGATAATGTAGTCTATAATACCTCCGCCTGCCATTTCAAGGATCGCCATGAATCCTAAAAATTCTTCGTCAAACTTCAATCACGTCTCAAAACTTTATTAATTTGTCGTAGAAGGTCGGTATGTGTACCAAATTCTGTTTCCGTACATTTAAACAAACTTTCGAGCAGCCATAAAGCATGAACTAATTTGTCAAACTTCTCACTACCAGAGTCGGGACCAGATGTTTTCTTCCCGGTTATGATGTTGCATTCGACCTGGACGTTACGGATGTAATCATGTAATCTTAGAAAATTTTACATTCCAAAAAATATATGTGATATCATTGGAATCGTAATACCATTTCTGATTGGTGGTGAATGGTGAAATTTTCCATAAGGTAACCCAACATAATATATAGGTACTAATGTGCATAAATGCCGTCTAGAAATCGTTCTGATAATAATTAGATTACAGGAATTCGACATTAAAGGAAGCCATCAGAAATCGAATTATATGGACCCTTCGTCTCTGTTTCTGATAACTATGTGCGAGTCATTTATAAAAATCTTCAGTTTATCGCTTCCTTAACCTAGCATGCATTGTGCTTCGGGACGTCCTAGCTTTTACCTCAGGTTGCTTACCGTGTAAATGTTCAAAAACGATGTTTCTGAGACTAGATCCTCAAGACTGAAATGACAGGCATGGAGCTGGTTGTAGGAGTAAGCAAAATCATGTTCGAATTATAAAGATTGGACATTACAGGTCATAATTCTGACTCGCATCCTCGACAGACGATCCTTGCTCATCACATATAAAAGTAAAGGCAGTAATACTTACAGAAATCGAGACTGAACATCTCAATTCTTAAAGAACGTTCACAGTTTAAATAACACTCTTATTAATCAAATTTTAAGTTATATTATTATTTTTATGGACCGTCTTGTTGCTAACATCACTCCCATTATGTTTAAAAAATAATATTGTGAAAATAATTTTAGTTCCTTATTGTACAAATATATACACGAGCTCACGTTTTAGTTTTAATTAAACGAGTACAATATTAAAATCTGCATTTGCATAACTAACGAGAAGCACATAGTATGCATGACTTCACTATTTTACTAAAATAATATCATATTATTTCATATACAATTATAAATTATACTAATTTGCTAATTATCCGTGTACCAGATGAAATTACTCGCATGCCTTATGCCTAGCCATCTTAGGGAATGAATGTTATGTCCCAAGTATAGAAATATTACAATATAAAGGTAATGATTGTTTAAATTTAGTAAAAAAACAGTTTCAGAGTAAAATGGCTATTATAATATATGGCCGTAGCTGTCCCGCTTCATCTTTCTATAACCGTTATCACTAATATAAAACAAAAGAAATATGTGGAAATGACATAGGTATTCTCCTGATGAAAGGTCTCTTATATGCGAGGTACTACCTGGGTAGGTACCACTGCAATCTCTATATCGACCACCAAACAGCAATGTGTAGTCACTGTTATTTTTCCGGTTTGAAGAACATTGTAGCCAGTGTAAATACTGGACATAAGACGTTACATCTCATGTCTCAGGATGGTGAGCGCAGTAAAATACCAAAGAATACTTTGCAATTCAAGGTGTTGGATGTTGTTTCTACTATTTATGGGCGGTAGTATCGCTTACCATCAGGCGAATAGTAAGCTCGTCTCGTCATTCAAAGCAATGAAAAAAGTAGCCGACCGATCAGATATATCATTCCCATACACTTTATGTTTTTAATTAGCATTAGTGATTGTTCAATGGCATTTTGGCATCTGCCTCGTATATAGCATACACGGTATACATAATCCATTGAGGGAGTTAATCGAACTCTAAGGTATGTACATCATCAATCTTACGTAAACCAATAGCCAAATTGTCATTCCAAGTCCGGTTCTCTGAGACATTGACACTAACCGCCATTTTCAATAACCTATCCTATTTGCTTTTTTTTAATCTATCTAAAAATAATACCAATCAGAATTGTTACAATTAATGTCTAATTTTGATTGGTTCCTTCTGGAATCGAAAGATTGAGATAAGGATCGTTTATTGAAAACTGTAAGTCGAGTTGAAAATCCAAGCTAAAATCAATCTTGACTTAATAACTAAAAGTCTTAAATCTAAAATCCTGAATCTTATAAAACTATTACATAAAACCACCAACGCAATCCGAACAAAACTGCTCATTCAAAAACTTCACACAAACGCAATGTAATAAAATAAATCAGGAAAGTTCTGCGAGTATCGAATCCCAGAGCAGTCGCGACAACCCCTGCCCCGATAGTGCGAAGCGGCAAATTGTACAAACTTGTGCAATTGAAACTCCAATATTATAATCTCGGTTGCACTGGCGGTAGTTTTAGCCACAGCATGACCATTAAACGGTTACATCTCCAACAATGATACAGAAGGGTTAATTATAACGGTCTTTGCTTAGATAATCTTATATATGAATTTGTTGGTAAAGTTTTGTTAACAATTATGTGTATAGATTAACCCTCTTATTCATAGACGTTTTTTATCTATGGACGGAGAATTGCTGTGATAACAAGTCTGTTTCTCAGTGCTGACGGCATGTCAGCCTTCGTAGTGCGTAGACATAGGGCCGTTGTGATTGGCTAATATTGAGATACAACTTGAATTTGGCTGTCAGATAAACAAAGCTGAACAAACAGCAAGCCGTCAGATAAACAAAGCGGAGAAACATACTTGTTATCACAGCTATGCTCCGTCCTTAAATAATTATTAACGTTTATGAATAAGGGGGTAAATCTATAATGTATTTTGATGCTAATAATTTCGAATTGTTTTTAAGTTATTTTTTTATGAATTGTAATTTATTTCCTATCGTCGCAAATGACTTGCAGTGGTCATCATGTTGTATTTTATTTTTAATTTCATTGAAGGTAAGTATGTATTTTGATTACGTATATATATTAGAGGGCTTGCCGCTCACAGTAAGAATTATGGTAGTTTTATTATTATATTTGGAATATTTATATTAATAAAAAGTCGTAGTAAAAATGATCAAGTTGCATGAATTGACTGATAGATACTAGAAAACCAGAATTATATATCAATGTAACTTTTGACCAAAAATTACCTTTTATTCATTTTATGACATCGTATTTTTGTTGTCTTTTTTGTCAAATATGTGTTCAATAACGATAGCACATAACACTATTTTTTCTTTAGTATTTAAGTGTTTATTCGCACAGCAATTAATAACAGCAAAATAAAAAAAATACTTCTGTCACCCCGTTTTATTGTGGTCTTCGTCTTTATTATACACAAAATTTCTAACAATTAAGAGCGTAACTAAGTCAAGTCGGCGCGGGAATCTCTTTCCAGTTTTGTAAGCAACAAACAACAATACTTTCTTTGTTTCTGTTTTTGATTGTCCATTTCTTTTTATAACTTTCCAAGGAGACGCCGTTTATTACGCTTGTCAAAGAATTATTCCTTAGTTACCTCTTTAAGTAATTTTTGCCACGTTCCAAATTTTTTGTAATGAATTGTGGAAGTTAAAAAAATTCGCTCTACTTTGTTTAGGGTATAAAGTAATTCCACCTATTGCTAACAGATGCCGCTATAATAAACTAATTTTAGAATTGGATATGATTTTTCCAGTTTAAAACTACCTGCATAAGTGTTATGGTTATAAGAAGATACCGGTTATAAAAAGTAGTATACTTGATAGCGACAAGCAAACGTAATAGCGAAAACCTCCTCTTGGCTAGTTTCAACGGGTTTTATTAAGTTCGAAAAAACATGCTTGTATAATTCTGACGAGCATCGATTATAATTGACGTTATATATTTACTACACTTAACAGATCCAAATTTTTCTTCGATAGAAAAAATATACTTAATATGAAATATAATGAATAAATAGGTTTTCTATAAAAAATCCGCTGTTCACGAGCTCTAAATCTCGCAAACTTATATTGTTTTCAAAACTTCTCTTGTTAGCCTTAAAGTAGATTCATCGAAAAACTAAATATGTTTCCAATAAATATTGTTATACTCTATGATCATATATTTCATCGCCTTTTACAGGTCAAGGGCAGACCCTAGCCCCACTCTGATTTGGGGTCGGCGCAACACGCGTTTTCAAGGTTGTTGCAGAAAATATTTCGTTTCATTTTCACGTCGGGCCACCTGCCGGATACAGTTCTAGGTAATATAAACTATGACCTTCGGATATTTGAAAATGTTTTTTTTATTATTATTGCTTTGACGGACAAGTCGAGCTTGCCGCCTGATGGTATACTTACCATCACGTATCATTATACGACCGCCCATAAACAATAGAAATAGTATTACAAAGCATGATTTGGATTCTACTGCGCTCGCTATTCTGAGACATGAGATGTTAACTCTAATTATGACTAGTACTTACAGTGGGTACAAGGTATGTTGCTCGACTTGTTTCTGGACTGAAATATGCGCACGCAGAAGCTGAACATAATCTATTAGGTCCGTGCGGACCCTAATTTGTAATTCAAAGTTTCAAGTACAGTAAATTTTGTTTACAAACTAATAATCATCATCAATCGAGAAACCTCTTCATAAAAGAGGTTTGAGCACCAAGTTTCAATTCTATAAGCACCATTTATACAAACGCACAAGGCAAAGGGTCTGAAAAGTAAAATCCTCAAGGAACCATTACGCGGTCCCATCTTACACTTCAAAAACAATACAGTCACAATAAACACAAATGGAAATCTTAACGTCCCACAAGCAGATTTAGTGTTCGCCTACCCACTTATCGGGCAAATGAATGGCGCCACTGAACAGGTTTTGATTTGATGTTGCGATCTGATATCACAATTTAAATTAGTTTTCATTTTAACTAGTTAATTTTAGGTTTAAAATCGCTTGTCGAAAATCGGGTAGCTGTAGTGTTGAAAATGGAATTAGCTTATTTCGTTCTATGTGGATGTTTTTGTATACTGATAATTATTTATCTTTAGGTTATGACCATGCTTATTTTTCCCTTCTGTTAAATTTTAGTGCTCTGTGGCGTAGTTGCATATGGTATGACTGCAGTGCTGAGGTCTCGGGTTCGATTCCCAGGTCGAGCAATGTGATATTGTTTTTTTACTCAGTATCAGCCAGGAGTCCCGAACTGTTACCCAATATGGCGATACATACCCCTTCGGGGTTAAGGGTGGGAGTGAAGGTTTAAGAACTAGGTGTTACTCGCTGCTTAGGCCACGTGAAAAGCCCTTCCCACTACAAAAGTCTGAAACATATTAGATTGCTAAATAATTAGATTTCAAAATCCATTATTCCTATAGGAGAAAGTTATCGGAATAAAACATAGCTTATGTGTTACTCCAGGAACTGGTACACCCGTATGCCAAATTTATTTTCAATCCGTTCAGTAGTTTCTGTGTTTTTTTTTTTACAAACATCCAAATATATTCACAAACATTCGCATTTATAATATTTATGAGAAATAAAATTATTTAATTAATTAATATGCCTAAAAACAAACATATTAATCTAAATTACAACTTATAAATCGTCGAAAAATTTCTACACCAAATTCACTTTTAATGCTAATTCTATGTCCCATAATGAATCCTCATATGATTGACACTTTCGGTAAAAGCTCAGTGTACTGTAAACGAAACGCCAGCCAGATTTATATCGACATGGATCCTGAAGGAAAATTGGGGAACAGAAAAGGGTCGCGAGAAATATTTCAATATGCCATTCGCATTTTTTACGATGTCTATGTGTGCAGTTTTTGTGGTTGTGTGGCACATGGACATTGTAAAGCATTAATATATTTGCAGTTGTTCTTTAATTCATGAAGCATCGGAATGTTTGCCGGCAAACATGACAGCTACATGACATTACGCGTGTCACGGAAAAATAACCTTATTATGTAGTATATTAAGTGCTAATTTACGTTGCTTTTCCTCGCAATTTTTCCGGGATAAAAAGTAGCCGAAGTCCTTACTAGTATCAAACTATTTTCCTATCAAAATTTATCAAAATCCGTTCAGTAGTTTTTGAGTTTATCGTATTCAGACAGACGGGGGACTTTGTCTTAAGCAAGGATGAATTAGGCGTGTAACGTTTCGTGAACAGCCCGTGTATCCGGTTTCGAACAATCCGGCGAAACTGTGTTGGCTGAAGAAGGGTAATCATTTCTCGACAGTCGATACTCTATTTGTTCGCCACTCCGTTTACCGTTAGATGCAGTGGAGTCAATTTTACATGCCTTTACAAAAATTTTCATTAAATTTTTGCTAACGTAGAATTAGTCTAACATATCTTTAATGCCACCTTCAAGTTCGTAGTGATGTAATTTTATTAACAGTTGGTTAATTTTATTACTATATTTAATCTTTATTTGTTATTAACGAACATAAATAGCTAATCAAACATTCATTTACAATGCAATATGGTAAGTAAACCAAACATCGGAAAGCACAATTTAACTTACCAAGGCAAAATACAAATTAATAATTATCATTCGTACACACAATCTCATCATCAAAATGTCATTAATAAAATGTTTTTCGCCTCACAAGGGCGGGTCGTTAACGACGTTCCTCATTAATCTGAACAGGTCTCTGCGCAACAAATACAGAATCAATAGCAGATTCAACGAATAACTTTATGTTATTGCTTAAGAATTTCTCGAGTCGTGGGAGTTGTGAGAATTTTGATTTTGAAAACAGAACGTTCAGATTTGAAGTTTGTTTGAAAACAGAATGGAACAGTCCTTGTGTCAGTTGTTAAGAAAATAAGTGTAAGAGAAGCTTGAATGTAAATCCTACTTCCTACTTATATTATAAATGCGAAAGTTTGTGAAGATGGATGTATGGATGTACTCGTATGTATGTATGTTTGTTCCTCTTTCACGACAAAACTATTGAACGGATTTAGATGAAACTTTACAGTAATATTGTTTATACATCAGAATAAAACATAGGCTACAATTTATAATAATTTTATGTAATTTGGTCATAATATATAAATATCAAGTAAATCGGAAAATAAATTGCTATCTTGGCGTACGCTGCCTAAACCGTTGGAGTTAGACATAGATGATGTACAGTAAGATTGTTTGTCTTAAATAGTTCTAAATAAAAGTCCGCGACAGCATATATCAGCATATATCTACCTTTTATGTGGAAGCGACTATGACAAAAAATTAAATCGGATACTTTATTTACAATACACTTTTTATTTATTTATTTATTTAATAACACACCAGTGACACATGCATCTATAAATCACAAATAATAAATAATAATACAAATTCTGATACATATGACTATTAAAGGTATGCACAGCATTCTCACACAAATAACATCTAGATAGAATTATAAATTAAAAATTACAAAAATAAAAATAAAACCAGAAAATACTATAACAAACATAACAGAGCTTCGTTTCGGGATTAAAATGAGTGGGTACAAAACAAAAACAAAATTTGAAAATAGTAACAATAAAAATTAAATTATAGTAACTATGAATTACAATAAAAATGTCTCAAAAAGTAAAAATAAAAAATCAATATTCAAGATTAAAAAAAAAAGATTAACATTAAATTATAAACTCTAATCTACTTTATCAAGCAAATGTATCAGCGCTTCCCTTCTGAACTTGGATAGTGATGAACTGAATATGTCCAGATCCGGATATTTAGTGTTGAGAGCATTATACTCACTGCACATTCTCACAATTTTATAATACTAATCAAACTCTTATTAAAAATAAACACATTTATCGCTTTAAGTATTTAATGTAGATAACTTTGTCTTTTACATTAAGTTATTAGGCCGAATAGTCTAAAAGTTATCATGATACGATTGATTTGAATGAACCGCGACAAAGATTATCGATTTTCTCAAAATCTACTTAACGGATTTTTATGAAGTTTCGTATGGAGATAGTTGACCCTGGGAAGGTTATACGCTACTTTCTATCCCGGGAAAAAATGTAGCAGGAGTCTTATAATACAGAGGACTTTTGTCCCGGAAAACTCCTTCACGCGGGCAAAGCCGCGAGCAAAAGCTATAATTTCATGGAGTAGCAAAATTTTTTCGGAATAATATATAATTTCTTGGATTAGCAAAGATTTAAAGAATATAGTGGGCCAGTTGTCTTTTTGATGAATTTTATGTTACAGTTTTGAAAGTTCAGAAACGGGTACGTTCAAAACTACTTGTAAAACCGTCAGAATAAAAAGATATCAGCCAAACACTAGTTTGCTTCTTCAGATTGTATTTTCTATTTCGGCACAGTATTGCCGACTGAACCGCCTGCCTCAGCATCGAGAACGCTTTTAGGGATTCCATATATTACTATAATTTAAATGGAATATTTAATTATACGAGATGATAGATGTCTACATACAAAAAAGATTTTATTTCCTCGCTTCAATTTAGAAAAATAATTACCAAGTCTCCTTTGACAACTCAACATTATTAAGAAATTGGATAAAGTAAAACAAATTCACAAAGTGTGTTGAACGTTCTCTAATAACGCAATTTGTCTTTGTTTCCGTTGCGTGTATTAAAAAACTTTTAAAACAAATACGCACTTTGTTCCAAAACAAATCTTTCATGAAAACAAATGTCGAGTGTTGGCTTTCGGACAAAAGCAATTACTCAATGCTGAACCTTTAACGCGCTTAATTTCCTAAATAAATTAATATTAGACTAACTTCATAACCTTATTACACCAATGATCGGCTAACTTTTGCAATCCGACGAAACGTAAAATGCAAAGCAAGGTTATTTAAAAAAGCAAATGGAAGTAATTTCGGAAAAGCAATCTCATAAAATTATTTAAACGCCCGCCAATAAAACAGCCATACAGCTGACTGTAAAGGCCTCTTAATTGCGTATAAAAGTATCAGAATGGATTCTTTGGTACTCAAACCTTGATACGTTTGTTTTATCATCCGTCCTCCCGTGGTTACTGTTTAGGGAGATAAAAAGTTTTCAGTCGATTTTAATCATCAATTAATTCACTGATGGTAGGTTTCTAATGTGTGAGAGTCCGCCTGTGTTAGTACCACCGGGATGTCTATTTCTACCGCTAAGCAGTAGTGTGTAGTCACTGTTGTGTGGTTTGAAGGACATTGTAGCCAGTGCAACTACAGGACATAATAAGACTTAACATCTTGTCTTACGATGGCGAGTGAATTGTAATTCAAGATGTTGCCGTTTCTACTGTGTATGGATGGTCGTATCGCTCACCATAAGGCGAACGGCAACTCGTCTCATCATTCAAAGCAATTAAAAAATATATCCTAGTCAAAGATGTGATTGTTTTTTTTTATACTGCCCTTAGTAGTCGTATACAAAACAATGTTAATCCATTCCCTTTTTACAATAGCCTTCCCCGATCATTGCCTTCACAATTTTGTGCAGACTATATAACAGTTAACCGACCTGGTTGTTTAAAAAAGCCAAATAAACAAAGCAGCTCCATTTCACATTAAATTACTTTTTGGGAAGCATCACAGTACACATTTAAATTTACAATTTTCGATCACACATACCCTTAACATATACGTTTAAATTCTAAAATGCAATTTGCGCAACGCTTGGCGGGACAATGGGGGGCGGCGCGGGGACGTAGTCAGAGGCCGCGGTGGGGGTCATGTGTCCTGCTTATCTCTTTTGTGACATCTCAAATTTTAAGTCAGCGTTGTTCTATTGAGGAATAATTTGACTAGTCTTTTGAAAATGTACCATTTATACTATATTATTTAGCATCAAGCATTACTTTCAAAATATTCATGAAAATTGTTAAGCAAAAAATTATGTAAGGTATTGTCTAAATTAATATATAATGTAAATCAACATGTACATATACTATTAGTACTCAAATAAATTAATGATTTTTTTTATTAAAATATTGTAATGATTAAACTATATGTCGACTGATAGTATTAAACCCGATTTTAATCCCTCTAGAACTAATATTTCCAATCTTTCAACACAGTATCGAAGTAGAATTTCACCCACAAACTCATCCCAAATCCGTCCCCACAACTGGGTGTACTCCATTAGAATTTATGATACATGTAGAGGCGAGCTGTAATTAAAAGAGCCCACTGAGGGAAATATACCCAGGAATGTTGAAGTTAAGCCGTTATGTGTGTGGAGTACCCACGTTTTTGTAAGGTCAACGCACTTTCATAATTATAAAACTCCGGACCTGTTACGTCATAATGATGATTGAATCATAGCGATATGTAATGTATGAAGGATTTTTGTAATAATAATAATAATATCAGCCTTGGTTATATACTTGCCCACTGCTGAGCACGGGCCTCCTCTACTACTGAGAGGGATTAGGCCTTAGTCCACCACGCTGGTCTAGTGCGGATTCGGTAGATTTCGGTAGACTTCAAACACCTTCGAAATTCCTATAGAGAACTTCTCAGATGTGCAGGTTTCCTCACGATGTTTTCCTTTACCGTTAAAGCGAACGATAAATTGACAAAGAATACACGCATAATTTTTTAGAAAAGTCACAGGTGTGTGCCCTTGGGTATTGAACCTAGGGACATTCGTCTTGGCCGTCCGTTCCACACCAAACTAGGCAATCGTCGCTTTATGAATATTTTTTTAAGATGAGGAATAAATCGCTTAAAAAAATTAGGTAAAAATAAATGAAGTCTTATAGGCTACTCATTTCCCTGACTAAATACACAATGTAACACTTTTCTCGCGACCGCATCCGCGGGTAATAATTAGTATCTACGTATATATAAAATACTATTTACTAATAACATTATTTGTGTGAAGTCCTCATGTCATTTATTATACAAATCAAATGGCGGAGAGGGATAAATATTTGACTATGTTCGATTATTATATCTCTCCAACTGTATTAATTACCATACAACTTTTTTACACCGTACTTCTTAAGATCATAATTAACTCATAAGACTAGGAGACACAATATGTCCCTTAACACTCTACTTATTATCTCTATTAAGGGACAGACACAGTTTTTTATATATATCATTTTTTATAATATTTATTTTCATATAAATATGCTATTATGGTTATTTTTAGAATCCCGTATTATGTTTTAAGATGAATTAAAATCTTTATTCATTAAAAATACATAACAAAAAACATAGTAAAAAATTTGATTACAGATTCAAAAGCCTAAATTGAACCTAAATTTAGATAGATACATAGATATAATTCGGTTATTCTAAAACCAACCTCCTAACTAACCGAACAATTCCAAAACAAACATGAGTAAACCAACAATAAAATACCAAATTAACCATCACTACGATATACGTCTGGTGTTAATGGATTACAGGGTAATACAGTGGCGGCCGATAGCACGATATGCCCAGGGGAACTGGTGCCCGTTGTAAATAAACACTAATACTTCCAGGCAGGGGTGGTGTACTTACATTAAGGTTATTTTGAAATCGTGATGTGTATAATATATGCACAGAAACCAACCTTTATCATATTTGAGTACAATTACGACTGTCATGAGGTGTGTTATATCTTGCATGTAATTAATTAATACAGCTATTTTGGATCTCGGTTTTATTAATTGTCTTTATTGACAGACGTCTAAGAAAATATATAAATTACCATAGAGTTCTAATGCATTAAGTTCTAATGTAATATATAACAAGGTGATCTGTTCGATTTCTCGATTTTGGTGGCCCACGTATGTGTGTCGCGTTCCGGGATCTGTTTGTGTATATCCGGGTCCAGCAGGCCGGCATAATTGTGTCGACTGCCGAGGGGTAATCATCTCTCGTCAGCCGACATTCTCTTGACTCTTTACCATCAGGGGTAATGGGGTAACTTTGCTGTGTCCATACAGAAGAAACCTTTCTCATTATCTGCGTCTATTTAAATTTTCTATTCAAATAAAATTTACTGCCAAAGGAAACAAATTATATTTAATTATTTCTAGGATATATAGGCATTCAAAAATTGCAAATACAATACAAACCATGCGTAAAGACAAAACACAATTAACTTTAAAGCAATTAAATATAACGACCATTCACATTAACGGACATGTTGGAAATTTGAAAATTTGAAATTGGAAACGGAGGAACTCAATTTTGGCGACCCTGTAAAGTCCAACAGCGATGGCCTTTTATTAGAATCGTGGGAATAATAAACCCCGCACATGAAGCTGCATACAAATAATTTTGTTTTGATAAAGTTGTTAAAAGAATTATTGGCTCTTTGATCCTAGATTTACTACGTAGGACTGTAATGTTTACGAGTCGTTTCGTTCTTTAAATAAATATAAATAGTCTTTGAAGATTATATTTTTGCCAGTCAAAAATGCTACGTAAGGTAGAATAAATTAACTGTCAATTCCTGATATACAAATTAAACATTGCAGTCAGCGTCTGTTAATAAAAATAATCAAGTATTGACGTTTTTATAAATCTGTTTGTTTCTATAGATTTGAATTACTGAATGTATAAGTTTTTTGTTTATATTTAGACGATGTAACAGTATTTTCTGGTTTTAACGTATGTTGTTAACTTTAGTAATATGCA
This sequence comes from Manduca sexta, assembly GCF_014839805.1. Classification (NCBI taxonomy): domain Eukaryota; kingdom Metazoa; phylum Arthropoda; class Insecta; order Lepidoptera; family Sphingidae; genus Manduca; species Manduca sexta. Next base: position 3,988,869 of record NC_051136.1, read on the forward strand.
GTAATTAATTCCAAAGTCACAGACCACGGACTTTTCTAAAATTATGTGTGTATACTTTGTGAATTATCGCTTGCTTTAATGGTGATGATAAACGTCGTGAGGAAACCTGCAACCCTGAAAATTATACATAACAATTTTCAAAGTATGTGATGACTGCTAACCTCCATTAAGCACGCGTGTTTGACTAACCCTCTCAGTCGTAGAGGATGCCCAGCAGAATAACAGAATATATTATCAACATGTATTATTATATTATACTATTATAGAGGGTCATTTTGACATTGTGTTACTAAATGAAACCATATACTCGTTTTCACCTTTGCTGACATTGTGCCAAAAATCATCATATAATAACGAATATTTTCACCAAAAGACCTGGTTTTAATTTTCAATTTTTTTTATCATTTTGTAGTAATGCGAATATGGCGTATGCATGAATGTATTTCTGACTGAAAGTATGATGTTGCTGCTGCTACGAATTTTCTTAGAGTAGTAGTAGTGTCATTGGGGCGCGTAAAATTAAAAATAATGTTATTAATATTTATTTAGTTCGAAACTTACACTGTTTTATTTTACATCTACGGCTCAAGAAACTTGTTGTAAAGTGTTATTTCCAAGTAGATAAATATGTGGTTTCATTTAGTAACGCAATGTCAAAATGACAGGGGAATCAACGTCATCCGATAATCGGATGTTGGTAATCGTATGTTCTTGTAATCCGATTTCAGGATTGCGGTTACAATAATAACTGTGACAGCTTCATTATGACGTTTAACATTTGTTCTCATATCTCTATTTCATTAATACTATGTACCATTCTCTACCATGAAATTTTAGGTTCACGTGAAATGTAATTGAATAATTCAATCGAATCTATAAAATATTGAGTATTATTTAGATATAGTGAATTTTTATTTCACCACTAGTTTGGAAAGCAGTATCTACTACAGAATATTTTGCGATAAACTTTAATGTTGCTCTTTTAGAATTCAGTTCAAAATTATAAAAATAAGTAGGTACTTATGTAATATGTATGTTGCGTTGTTTAATAAGAAATAAAGATTTTCTTTTAACAATTGATTTATTTACGTGCAAAAATCATCAACTACGTAATATTTCTGTGTTCTTTTTTCATTGGAGAAATGTAAGCAAGTTATGTGGAATTTAAATTAAATATGCCAATAAATTAGTTCTTTATTAGATCTGAGGACGGAAATAGGAGTACAAGATCATTCAGGTATACTTGTATGTGGTTCTTTAATAATGTGATACAGCGTACTTAATATTGGCTAAATATGAATTCCAGCGATAGCTTCTTGTGAATTAAGAAAGTCTCGTCCCTATTCTCTTAGGTTGAATGTTCAAACTATTTTAGACACCACAATAATATTATGTTAAAATTCAATTAACCATAAATATTTTTTTCGTAACCCAAATTAATCCAAAAAGAAAAACGTTTCGAATGAATTCAGATTTAAATAGGATTTATTAAAAGGAGAAATGAAAAAAATATACATATAAAGATTACATTACAACAACATAAGTAGCTCAAAAAATTTCATAGGTACTTCAAAATCTCTACATGTTGTAAGTTTAATTTTAAAAAAATCTACGCGAAATACAGTAATTCCCTACATTTTATTTTTCTGAAGTGTAATGTTGGTAGGAACACAACATCTATAACGGTCTCGAAGTGTTAAATACGTTCAGCTATTTATATATGGAAGATCGTACGAGGAACACAAGATTGCATGATAATTATGAATTCCATGTTATTCCCGGTAGAAATTCCACCAGCTCGCCTAAGTCAGCGGGAGCCTAGGCACATAAGATATGTACTTAAGATCTTAGGAAATGCCCAGCGGTGAGCGCGAAACTAAGTAGAGCTTCGTGTTGTTAATATTTATTTAGTTAAGCGTAAACATCTTGCATTATATCTTGTGTGATAAGTACTATTAGTGCTTCTAATATTATCCTGTTTATTATTATGTTTATGCATAAAGTGAGTGTTATAGTGGCCCGTGAAGTTTAACAGAGCCTAAGTCTGGTTGCGACAGGCCGGCATAATTGTGTCGACTGTTGAGGGGTAATCGTTTTCTTTAGCCAATATTCTATAATTTATTGAACTCAACTCTACTTGACATCAGGTGCAATGAACTTTGCTTTGCTCGTATGAAAATAAAAAGTAAAAACTAGTTAGTAAAGAAAAATGCAGCCAGGAATCTAAGCTAAAATATGTTATTTGAAAATTGAGTTATAACGCTGCCTAAACTGTTGGGGTTAGACAAAGATGATGTACCGTAGGATTGATTGAAGTCATTATGACCAAAATAGTGAGCTATTTCTGTCTGTCTGTATGTTATCGATTTTCTTAAAATCTACTGAACGGATTTTTATGACGTTTCGTATGGAGATAGTTGACCCTGGAAAGGTTATAGGCCACTTTCTATCCCGGGAAAATATATAGCGGGACTTTTACCCCGGAAAACCCCTTCACGCGGGCGAAGCCGCGAGCAAAAGCTAGTATTATATTATGTATATAAACTAATTAAGATAAACAAATAAATGACTGTTTTCGAAACTCAAATGTACCAGTTAAATGCATTTATAAATTTAAATTTGGAATTCTTAACCAAAGAGGATAATACACATATTTCAGAACAAAGTGGCCAGTATATGTTTCAGACAAAACGCCAATTCCATATATAGGACCTAACATTCATATAATATAAGAATATATCGATAACTGTAAAGTATATACCTATATATGAGTAATATACAAACATCAACCTCTTTTATGGTCAGTATCGTAGATATTGTATTTTAACTGATGAGAGTATCTCCAAGATATTCAAACGTCTTCATGTCAAAGGCTATTCAGTCTGTTCATCATGTCAGAGAGATAGGTGATAGATCTACGCCTAAAGCGACGTCAGAAGTTCAAAGCCTCGCTTTGATATGACACGCGGTATGAGCCTTAAAGAGGCATAGATCGAATCGTTGGCGGCCTTTACAGACGTAATATATTATTATTAGGTTATATTAATATAATACGGAATTGTTTTTATTTAAAATGGTATTTTAAACGGATTTTTAAGATATCAAATATTTACGTTACACAAATATAGGTCTATAAAGACCAATAGAAAGAGATTCACTTTATTTATATATTACTTGAGAATGCTACGCCATAACTTGAGATCGACTTAACTGATTTCTTTCATTTTTTTTAATATTTTTTAGATGGTTCCAACGGAAAAAAAAATATCAAAATTGCTCGGAAAAATTATAAATTAAATAACTATTATAACTTCGCACGTTTTACTATTCTTGCGTGTGCTCAATGTGAATTTAACAAAGATTTTTTTTTATATATTTTTCAATGATAAAAGAAGTATAGAGGATGGGTAATATGGTCACGTGACATGCGGCACATTTCCTGAACAAAATGGCGCCGACTCCGCCCCTTACAATAGTGATATGCTAGTACCGAAAATTTTGTATCGACATCGAAGAATTAAGAGAGACAAACAAGCCCCAAAAAGATCAAATACGAAAGGGGTTAGGAACTACCATAATATAAATATAACAAACCATAATGTAAACAAACAAACTGAAAGTGATTTATAAGTAACAATTGTTAAACAAAGCAGTACCTGTTGTGACAAACATCCAGTTGTGTTTGATCTATATTTGTATGTTGCACTATTCCTTGCTAAAAATTTAAGTTACAGATTAAGATATTTATTTAATACATGATAAATGGAATAAGATAGCGTAGCCAGCAATTATTTGGTTGGTTTTATTTTATTTTATTATTATGCTCTTTGATCGAGAAACATAACTATGGTTCAGCAAACTAAAATCAATGACCGTAAAATGGTGGTTAAGATAATCAATTATAATAATTATTTGCAATAACAACAATATGATTATGTATCTATTTCCGTGCATGCAAAGGTTGTTCGAAACATAAGACCGCCAATTGTAAAAATATATCTTACATTTCATCTTTATGTTGTTTCTTTTATGTTTATCTATTCTTTTATGCAACAATTCTAATTTTATTCATAGCAATATATTAAAGTAATATTACTATTAGGTGAAGTATAATAATCATTACTATTTTACTTATCGGGAATATTGTTGGAAAACAGTTATCTTTACTCGCGTTAATTAAACGTGTGGTTTATGCCTATCTTCTCAAAATGTAAAGAAATATGTATTTGGTGTAGGATTCCAATCACGTCGCTCAATATTCTCAATTCATTTTGCCTTGGTTTTAAATTTTTGGTTATCTTAAAAAATATTCTAATTTCACTTAGTTTGTCGTTCTGAATAATACAATATTGATGTGTGCTCTAACATTCTTTCAAAGACAAAACCGTAATTGATAAACGGGCGTCTGTTAAAATATCGATATCAATAATTTCTAAACAAATCCACCCACCCATCCCTAAGCTCGTGTGTAAACAAACATAATGATTTTAATGTGTATAAATCACGCCTAAAAGGGTCCAAAGCTTAACAAACCAGATCCACATATCATTTTAATTGATAAAAACAAATCCAAAAAGTAAATATACAAAGATATTTGCTAATTTTCGGTAAAAACAGTTACTAACCTATGAAAAGATATTTCGGGGTCTTTCTTGCGTGAATTCGATTTGCATCCTTTCACACAACACTGAGTCACTTTCCAAACTTAACAAATACACTAATAAACAAACTAAACAATTGAGAATATGATTATATTACTTTAAATTCAATATTTATGAAGATTTGTTTACATCGTCTGACACTACATGTACTTGCTGACTAGGTTTCGTAAAATGGCGTTTCGGCCGCAAGGCGGTCCCAGTGTGTTGAAGTAAACGAAATAGTGCCATATGCGAAGAAAGCAATTATTTTTGTCTTTTTTTGTTGCGTTCCAAATAAGCTTTGAGTAAAAGAGATAGACATATATATTGACAATTCTGCGTCGATTTCCCTAACATAAATATAACTTATTCATATAGCTAACTTTTGAGGCCTGTCCTCTTTATATTTAGTCATTGATATTTTTCCGTATGTGTGTATGTCATTGTACTCTATCTAAACTGTTGGACCAATTTTGATTTTTATGCATCTAAGATTTTATTTCCTTTTTAGGGCAAGACATTTCAAAACTGATTTGCACTAACTATAATATACTTCAAACCGGAACACAGTATTCTCACAATGCTGCTTGCTGCCTAAAATTTACATCGTGGTGATACCAAACGAATTCAACGAAATGCTTGCCTAAGTTGTAATCTTACCTCTCAATTTCCAATTATTTTTCAAATCCTACATGTCAACATCTAATTCTACATCCAAGTAAAGTATGGCATTCTATGGAGGGCGAAAAAATATACAACTACTTCTGATACTTGAAATCTTGTATTAAGATGATCTACTAAAGATTTGTTTTATAGAAAACGGAGCCTAAACGGTGTGAGCTTACTATATATTCACCAGAGCGGCTTCATTCGAGGCTAAAAATTAAATGATACTGATGATTTATTCCTACACTCGCACGTCATTGGATACAACCCTTATCCTGTCAAACGAGTCAATACACACCTCAAAGCGAGCAACTAACTCACAAAAGGCGTTACACTACCAATGTTTGGGCAATAAAGGTCGCGTTTATAACGCCTATATTCGTGTGACAAAAAGCTTGTACTGCGGTCGAACATAGAGCTTTTGTCGTTTTATATGACAAAAAACACAATACATTTGATGGGCCGCTATAAATTCCCACGCCATGTTGGACTGGAAATAGCATGATTTGCTTTTTTTTTACACGCCAACTAATGTAACTGCGTGGACGCCGGCTGATACTCGTTATTTCGGTTTAAATTTAGTTTTTATGTCGGATACGAAACCTTTTAGTGGCGGTTTCACACATTTTATTTTATATTTTCTGATAGTTGTAGGATGATTGCGCTGTTTGAAGTTTTTTCGATATAGACGTTGGATTTTCCTATTTTTATACTACAATTAAAAATGTGGTGGCAGCTATATTTTAATAGCGAACCAGCGAACACAAGGTGTCAAAACCGCCATAGTGGCCGTAACTGTGTCACGTTCCGGGGTCAACCTTATATTCGATTCCAGCGGGCCGGCATAATTGTGTCGACTGTCGAGGGGCAATTATCTCTCGTCAGTAGACTTCCTATTGGACACGATTCCACTTAACATTAGGTGCAGAAGGGTCACTTTGCCGCACTAATATATTTATTTTTTTATAATTTTTACAATTTCCTCATCTCATCCAAATCTTAACTTTCTCATCACGCTTATCGGAGCAGGATAAGGTGCTTTACCAAGAATGTTACAGTAGCTATTCAACTTAGATAATTTAGTTGCCCGGTGTCAACATATTTATTCCGTAATGCAATAATAAAAGACTCAAATTTGTCCAATTATGGTTTTAATTAATGAATTACAATTTAATGAGTTTGCACTAACGGTGGCCCATTCAGCACGGCGTATCGACGTTATTGAGTTAATTAGGTGGTAGTAGTTAGCGCAACTAAATTATAGACTTTGGTATGGTTCAAAATACTGTAAACATGGCCACTAGTGAATGGTATTGAGTTATACTTTAGGTTTTGGTGCCACTGAAATGGGAATTAAAAAAAATAATTTTTATGTTAGTATGTCAATTATAAAAAAAAACATTTTTTTCGTTGGAAATATCACTTCCGGACTATATCGGTTTGCGTAAAAAGAGTTTTTAGAATCAGATCGGCAGTTCCAGAGATTTCTATTACAAATTCAAAGCCTTTACCTCGTTTTAGTATTACGGTATCTACATCCTCCCATATTATAAAACAAAGTACCCCACTGTGTTTGCCTGTCATAACTCGATAAATTCAAAAACTACCACAAGAATTTAATTTCCAGCAAACAGATAGACGCGGCGATGGCCTTAGATGATATTTAAATTTATTTATATAATTTTATTTATTTTTTATTCCCGTTCGGTATTATCCGACCTGCTCGTGGAATCATTCTGAAATATCAAAAAAGCCTTTTGCATGTATCACTAAAATAAATAAAGCAAAAATCGGACAGCACGTCCAAATTCACAAACTTTGCATGAACCATTTTTATTTATGACATCTATGGAAACAGAAGTTGTCACACGAGTTGATGACACAGGCAATTACTGTTGCATATTTGTATGCATCAGAATGGAATAGCAAAACGGTCGTAAAAATCATTTTTTTAACAAAACTTCTAAAAACACCGACAAAATATTTGAATTAAGAGAAATCACCGGTTTGTTCGATCGAACGATTTAAATTTCGAATCGTATCTGTTCGGGAGAGCCCGAAGTGTCCCGAGGGAGATCGGGCGTCGTCGCTACTACAACCGCCACAGTGCAAATTCAATTTCATTCGTTCTCGTATTTGCCCAGTCCATTTTGGTATTGCCAGATATTCTGTGAGATAGAAGTGGAGTAGATTTATTCAACGGCACAAAGGGCGATGTTCGGAGTGGTCTTTAGTTAACATGTCTTATTTGAAGCGACGTGGAGTTGCTAACTTTAATTTTTGTACGTATAAAATATTAAATAAAGTCCCTTTTCGGTTAATTATCTCTACTAATGTACAAAGCTACAGAATTTATTTGTTTGAACTCACTAATCGCAGGAACTACTAGCCCTGTATTTGAATTTTATTTTCACTAATAGGAAGCTAAATTACCCCTGAGTGCTATAGGCGGGATAATAATTCCGTCAAAACTTTTTTACGAGGACCGAGCCACAATTTAGCAAGTATGAATACAATACTAGCTGGTTATACACTAACGGCCTCTGTGGCAGAGTGAGCTGCGTCTGTTGCTAAAGAGAAACCTCGGGTTCGATTCCGACAGAACAGTAGGGTGTATTTTGCAAATATTTATTTGGAATCGGGTTTTCGTATTATGAATTGTCTCTCGTAGTATCTGGCACCCATAATATAACATAGTAATTATATTGTGGGTGCCAGATATTATCATATACCTTTAATTTTTTTATGGAATCTGAACTCTATTGCCTTCTACATTATACAGGGACGTATTAAGATCCTGGATTCGATTCCTACATCAGTCAATACTACATATAGATTCTTATTTTTAACATGACTTTCCTGTCGAATCCTCTGGAGAAAGGAATGTTGCCATGCAGGCGAACGTGTGAAAGTGTCTTGGGGGATAAACATTGGCATATCAGAAAAAGAAGATTGTGATGATGTTTGTGAATGCGGCTATTATCACTATGTTGTTATTTCTAAGCTGCGATAGCCTAGTTGGATGTGGAGCGGATGGCCAAGACGAATGTCAGGTCCAAAACCCAATGGCACACTTCTCTGATTTTTATAAAATATGTGTTTATTCTTTGGAAATTATCGCTTGATATAACAGTGAAGGAAAACATCTTTAGGAAACTTGTATACTTGAGAAATTGTATAAGAATTTTGAGGGTATGTGAAGTCTACCAATCCGCATTAGGCCAGCGTGGTGACTAAGGCCTAATCTCTTTCAGTAGTTGAGAAGCCCCTTGTCCAGCAGCGGGACAGTATATAATACAGGGCTGATATTATTATATTATTTGTTATTTATAGTTCAGATTCATGTCTAAAGGTCACATGGGTTGTGATACCGCCTACTTACTAAGTCGTTGAATTGATTTATTATCACCATAAGAAATTCCTGTAGATAGCTACAATTCCCATTTCATAGCTTCGTAAAACCAAATTAATTGAACGCTAATCGAAGCAAATAACCTCATCAAGAGAATCGCTGGTGGTCTCTCGTATGCGAGGGGCCGTCTGCATAAGTACCAGTGTAATATCTATTTCTACCGTCGACAAATAGTGTGCATGCTCTGTTGCGTTCCGGCTTGAAGAACATTATAGCATGTCATTACTGCGCATTATGAGACTTAACATCTTATGTCTCAGTGTGGCGAGCAGAGGAGTGCCACGCAGTATTATGTGATCCAGTTTTGTATGGTATTGGTACTATTTATGGCCGATCGTATTGTTTACCAGCGAGCGGCATCGCCTCATAATTTAACTGCAGTAGAAACATTATATTTAATAATTTAATGTGGTATGTATTCAATAATTACCAAAATAGCCGGTGATTTTCCAAATACATTTTTTTCCCTTACCTAATTTACTCGTGTTAAGTCTAACACCTTACTTAAGATAACTTTCTTTTTTATTCTCATTCTTCCACTCACTTATTCTTAGCATTCATTCTATTTCTTTCCATCCTACCTTATTCTACTAGTTTATTCCTTTCACTCACCTTCGGTCAATATTTGTATTCAACTTTACGTTTCGTTTCACTAATTTGGTACAAATCACAAAATAATTAATTACATTTCGATCCTACATTCATAAATATAGTTCGAATTAAAAATCAAATTAAAATAGTCCAAACTATCAATAAATCCTTAGCGAAAATACCGCACGAGACAAAATAATTGGAAAGTCGAAAGCCGAAAAATAACCATCTATTTTAATGTAAATAGCAGCAGGAAAAAAAAAAAAACCGCCGGTCGACATCTGCAAATAAGGAAATTATGAAACCGCGGCGAAAAGCCGGTATTCAAGCCTTTTGTACCTCCAACACCTTTTGTTCAAAGCTTTGAGATTTTTAATTGAAAAGTCAAATGGGATTGGTGTACATTATTTTTTTGATTATATTTTCGCCATTCATCGACTGCTACGCTCTGGTTGGACGTAAATTGAATTGTTCACACCTGTGATCACACTTGAAAAAATCAGAGACATTTAAAGTCATTTTGCTTTCATACTTGAGTGGTTAAGGAAGAGGATAAATAATGCATTCACACCACAACAAGTTCATATTTCCATGACGTAATAGGTAATACCTATCGCTAAATCGTGTTGAGTCGCAAATAGTTTACTTATATAATTTAATTCCGCTTTAATTTGACTAACTTAATTTGACTATTGGCAAATAATTGGTGCCTAGTTATATGACTTTTAATGATATATAACGAATACATGCGAATAAGCTTGCAGGTGATAAAATATATTACATATTCGCCCGGATACTGACGATTATGCACAAAATATTAAAACCTGTCATAGTTGTCCACGTAATTGTGTCGTGTTCCAGGATCAGTCTTTGTATATCCGATTCTGACAGGCCGACATAATTGTGTCGACTATCGAGGGGTCCGATCTCCGATCAGTCGACATTCTATTGGACCCCACTCCACATACCATCAGGTACACTGGGATAACTTTGACGTGCCAAAGTAAAAAATAGCTCTGTTTACACACTCGTTTTCGTGACTATTAGTCTGTACTATACAAGTATCATTAGGGGTCGAATTATTAAATATTACCTTCTAAGTAATATATCTCTTAAATGTTCCCGTACTTCCTTGCGAAACAAGCACACATTCCAACCAACCACCGTTCGTACTAATTATGGTTCCAATAAATTTATTTATATTATTTATATATCATCACATAATTATAATGTTTTTTTCTCCGACATTGATATTTTCTCAGAATCACTTCCTCGATTTAAGAAGGCAATTATGTCTAAGGATTGTAATGCAAGTTGATTTATAGTTTAATTAAATAGATTTTACTTTATATAATTTATTTTGTCATTATTTTAATGTATAGTGTTTTGGCTCAATTAATCTTGTTCTTGTGAAATTGTGATCATTAAGTTATTTTTTGTTATCTTGTATTTATTACGATTTGCTTCCGTTCACTATCTCCTAGTCTGTTTTAGCTTTTGGTGGTAACTTTGCTGGATTTTGTTTTATATTTATGTATTTATGTTCAGATGTAATTGTTCTGTGTGTTTCCCGAATACTAAATAAACAAATAAATAATATAATTTAAATAAATTCTTTTAAAATAATACCTCAAAAGACCATTGCATTACACGTTATAAATAAACCTATCCCATCACTCAAAACTCAACCTTATTAACACGAAGATGACCAACACATAAATGTTGATAGTGCGTTGCTAATTACAAGACCGGTCTGTCTGTCAACTCAAATTGGACAGTGAGCGTGACGGTATAATCCCATAGCAGTGATTATCGCCAACCCCTATTACGTTGGAATTAGGATGACAATACTCTGGAACAGTGCCGGATTTATATTTTTCATGAGTTTATTTCCGCCGCCCCATGTAGATAGGTTTATGTATCTATGTAGGTTTCTAAAATACTTAATAAACGAATGATTAATTAAATTGAGTGAGCATCCTCTGAAATCTGCCGTCCATAGGCCGCGGCTTATATGGTCTATTTACAAATCCAGGACTGCTGTGAAGTAGAGGCGGGATTTTCTTGATTTTAAAACCTGCCTTCATAAGTTCAATATCGACTTACTTTTGAATTAGCTGCTTTTATGTATTTACTGCCTAAAGAAGGACGTGTTTTTAGTTATAGCATATAATCACACCTCGTTGTGAATGGTCATAAATTATGATTTAAAAAATACAGCCAGTAATAAAGAGGAATAATGGTCCGGTTTATGGTGACTTTCCTGCCCTCACAAACACCACTACGACTCCTGTAAGCCAAAATCAACAGTGGCACGCATTTTATGACACCAAGCAGTGAAGCTCGGCGAGTCGAAGGAAACAAAAGAAAAAATACAAATGATTGAATGGACAATTGATGACGAAAAAGCCCGAGGTTTCTTTCTGCCTTTCGTCTTCGGGAAGTCATCGCTTAGGTAGCTATGGAAAGGCTGGTAGGTTAGATAGATTAGGGGAATTATCGTCCTTACCGGTGAGGACCGTGACGCATTCTTCCCTTTCTATTAAGTTTATATACATCTTTTTATATTTTTCCTGCCAGCCTGAAGTTTATGTCCAATATAAAATGTCTGTAGTTATATAAGCGACTTAATTGGAATAATAATTAAATATTATTATGTACCCTAACTTATAATAAGCGCAACTATGGTCGCCTACGTGATGAATGAAATATTTCATTTTATTTTAAAACACTAATTTGTCTTTATCCCGCAATGAAATTAACCAATAAAAAGATAGGGAGCATTTACCAATAATAACAATTGTCCACTTCCCTTTATAGAAAATAATGACTTAGCGGAATTTTGAGTAGAAACAAGTTATTGAAGTTTGAACTATTTATTGAACAAAGCTTGAACTGTTATTTAAGTGCCCGATGTCAGCTAAGTCGGCATATTTCAATTAATAAGATGTAGCTGTCAAAGTCCCTCAATCACCGTGACTTAAGATACCATTGAAACTGTTGTAGATCTGTTTTACTTAAAAAGTGACTATCTTAAGATGCTGACTTTATCTTGACAGTGTCTCAGCTGATATTGCACTTCGGACCGAAATTGAGTCACATCTATTACATAATTAATTTTCTTGCCGCTTAGGCTCGTGAAATCCTTATAGATTATTTATACGGCACGGCAGACTTTACTGCACCTAATGGTAAGTGAATTGGGATTCGATAGAATGTCGACTGACGAGAGGCGATTACCCCTCGGCAGTCGTCACAATTTTGCCGGCATGTTGGAACACAACATACACAGGCTGATCACGGAACGCGACAAACTTACATAGGCGACTGTGGCAGATTTTAACACGTTATGTAGTACAGTGGACGTTATCCGGACGGATATAAAATATATCCTACCACCAGCATAAATCTCCTATGATACACATTTCAAGTATATCTAAGATGGAAATTTCGAAGATAATATGTAAACCATTGAAACATGCATGTTGCATAAGAAGATGACATACCTAAATACTATAATTTCAGAAGATCGATTTCCAGCAGTGGTGCAATATATGTATATAATACAGTTATATGCGATCACTGCTCAGCACTAATAAGAGAGGAGACCCATTCCTACGAGATAACTCATAGCTATGTACAAGATATTGTAAAAATTAATGGCTTTCCTAAAAAAAAAAAATTGGAACTAGTTTATCGGCCGAAAATCCAAATCCCAAGGGCACACACCTCTGACTTTTCTAAAATCATGTGTGTATTCTTTGTGAATTTATCGTTCGCTTTAACGGTGAAGGAAAACATCGTGGGGAAACCTGCACATCTGAGAAGTTCTCTATAGGAATTTCGAAGGTGTGAAGTCTACCAATCCGCACTACGCCAGCGTGGTGGACTAAGGCCTATTCCCTCTCAGTAGTAGAGGAGGCCCATGCTCAGCAGTGGGCAAGTATATAATACAGGGCTGATATTATTATTATCGGCCGAAGGTCATAGGGTAAGGCGAAATGGCTGCGGACGAGTCTCGGCCCTGGTTTTCCATAGGCCCGACGCGTTGAGATCGCACAGACGTGTTGCAAATATGTATAAATTATATAATTAAAATTAAACCGACAGTGTGAAATTACAAATAACTAGCTGACCCGGCGAACTTATTTTGGCAATTGGGACACCGGGTCAACTAGTAAGATAAAAAAAGAAAAAAGAAAGTTGATAAGTCAACAATTACATTATGTCGAAAAATAAAAATTATAAAACACTTTCAAATTCTTTCCATAGTATAAATATTGACAAATATTGACATTTAATATTTATACGATACTAATTCATTCAATTGTTTTGCCTTCCCGGAACCCCTCCACTAACACTTAAACTTTATGGTATGGTACTAAAGATCAAATTGACTTTTAAGTATTATTACGAATATTTTGTGTGGGAATATAGAAAAGTGTTATTTTTAGAAATTTTTAGGCATTCTTTTAATATTTTCTCTCCGTAAGAACCATCCTCCCATTTCAAGGAATTTTATAAAAATAGAATTAGCGACATCGGTTCAGCTGCTCTCGAGATTTGCGCTTAGCAAGACATTCAGCGATTCATTTTTATATTATAGATAACAGACTTTTGTTAGGGAAAAGGCGTTCACGCAATGCCGTTTTCAACATGAATAACCTAATATGTAATAATACAGCCGTATGACAGAGCTACAGTAAACAAGCCAGAAATCAAACGAAACTGTATCGTAAATGTCAACGTACGTTGATTCATAAAATCCGTTTTCACCCGCAACATACTGGAAGCAGGAAGTTCTATTTGTCGCCGCCCCCGCATCTAGCCGGTTCCGTTTGTTGGCACAGCGTCCTATGAAATTATACAGATGTACACATAAATAGTCACTGCTATTTTGAAGTTCTAACGGTATAATGGAATTTGAGAATGAAACAGCCATGTTGGTGTTTGTTTATTTATTTATTTAAGGACCTCTAACGAAGGATACACGACATATAATAAAAACAATATCGTAACATTATTACAAGTAGCAATGTGACGTGCCATTTCAATTATAGGAGACCACAGCATGCAAATAAATTTATACATTGTTCAGTTTAAAAATGTTATTAAGTTATGTTCTGGTCTTAAATTTAATTACTCGTGGGTACCAAAGGTAGAAAAACAAACGTACTTTATTATTCGTAAAGCGATATGCTTAACAACCCTCGAACTCAATATGGAGTGTACTCGTTCAAGGTAATTTGTTTAACAAAGCTTATCTTGTTAAAGATCAAAAACTACAATCGGTGCGGAATAATAAATACGCCGGCCAAAAGCCTCATCCGAAAACCTGATCTGCTTTTATCGTTTGGACGTTTGCGTTCTGAAATCAATATTGGATATATTTTTTTAAAGAATTCGATGGGTTCATGGAATGATAAAATCTATATATAATTGTGGACAAGCAGGTAAGAGAACTGATGTTAATTACTATCACTACCAGCAGCGATAGCCTAATTGGATGTGGAAAGGACTGCCGACACGAATGTCTACTGGTTCAAATCCCAAGGGCACACACACCTGACTTTTCTAAATATTTTGTGTATATTCTTTGTGAATTATCGCTGCTTTAACGGTGATGGAAAACATTGTGGAGAAACATGCATACCCAAAAAAGTTCTCTATAAGAATTTTGAGGGTGTGTGAAGTCTACCAATCCGCACTAGGTCAGCTTGTTGGATTAAAGCCTTATCCCTCTCAGTAACAAAGGAGGCCCGTGCCCAGCAGTGGGACAGTAATACAGGGCTGATATCATTATTATATACTCCTACTACATATAACCATACATGATTTCATAAGGCCTTTTATGGAACTGACATCTAATAAATCGTTATAACTAAATACTGAGCTGGCTTCATAACGTCTTTCTAAGGTGTTGAAACCATGAATGGCTCTAAGTTAAGAAACAGCAACCTTCATGAAATTAATGTTTACTATATTGATTATTATATTACATCAAAAACGGGCTAATGATAAATCCTTCAAGAAAAGGAAAATATTGGCAATGATATGTGACGAAGTAATGAGGAAATATTGCCCATTGGAGTATAAATGAGTATACAAATTATCTTGGATATATTACGACTCCCTCGCATCATTAGTCCAGATAAAATAACAGGAAAAGACTGGCGACGGTATCGCATATGGGTAGAAATAAATAAATTATCTTCTATTTGTTTGGAATTTGGTTAAATAATATTTTGTAAACATTAATTAAAAGGCGATAGCCTAGTTGGGTGTGGAACGGACTGCCAAGACGAATGTCCGCAGGTTCAAATACCAAGGGCACACACCTCTGACTTTTCTAAAAAATCATGTGTGTATTCTTTGTGAATTTATCGTTCGCTTTAACGGTGAAGGAAAACATCGTGAGGAAATCTGCACATCTGAGAAGTTCTCTATAGGAATTTCGAAGGTGTGTGAAGTCTACCGCAATCTACCGAATCCGCACCAGGCCAGCGTGATGGACTAAGGCCTAATCCCTCTCAGTAGTAGAGGAGGCCCGTGCTCAGCAGTGGGCAAGTATATAATACAGGGCTGATATTATTATTATTATTATTATAAATATTAATTTATAACTTTGCAGGGTATCAGTGGCGAAGGGTCCACATAACCCGATTCCTGTGGGCTACCCTATCGTAATTTATGTAAAATCTAATTATCATTAGAATGAATGATATGCAGACCGCATTTATGCATATTAGTACTTAAACGTTGTGTCGTGTTACCTTTCGGAAAACTTAGTCCTTCGCCACTGCTAGGTATGGTCCAGGGCTCCACCCGACTAATACACTATTCTCGATAATAAAGTCTTACTAAGTTCAATTCCAGGATAAAAATTAGCCCAATTTCAACTAAATCAGTTGTTAGGTTCCTAGTTTTATTTTTAACAAACATCAGATATCACAATCATTTGGATTGATAGTATTAATATTTGACGTTCGAAGCATTAACAAATTTCCATTGTCCCTTTTCTTCAAACAACATTCCATGGTTACTATGAAGTTCAAAATTCAAACAATAATTTTAAGATAGCAAGAAATGCTTAACAAGGCAGCACTCAAACGAACTGTTAAACAATAACAAAAATTTTCGCGTCACTGAACAATGAGCAGCGATAAATCAAATTCTGGCACGCACCTTCATTGGAAGTTTGTATTGAAGATAACAAACTAACTCCAACGTATACAAAATTATTTGGTGTTCATCGAACTTTGAATTATGGGAAAGGACAATTTATTCAAGATCCTGATCAGGTGCGTCCGTACGGAAAGGAAGTGTTGTATTTGATTATTTGATTATTACTACGGAACAAATATTCAAGAGAAAATAACTTTCTAGAGTTTTTTAACATCGTCAATTATAGGTAACAATCAAACGTACACACCAGTGTACGTATACACCAGTAAACCATTACTACAGATACGTTTTAGCAATATAAGTTTAAAGTTTTATGCTTGCTATAATTATGAAAATGTACTCGATTCTTGTTTTTATTTGTCCATTATTTATTAAAAATGTAATAATCATTTAATTTTTGTAGACACTCAAGACGTCTGTTATCCAATTCCACCAAAAGAATTCAGATTCCACAAAGCTACGAAACACAAAAAAATCGGGCTACGCATTCCCATCATACTCTCATAGCAAATGATGCGCCCAATTTTGTAATCAAAATACCTAAGGCCGTGCCTACGGTTAATTCCCGGCGCTAATTCCATTTTGGAGGAAGCGTTCACGTGGATGCGATGGAATTTCAGCGTCGGATATCTGAGTAGCATCCGTAATTGGATGTACGTAGCCAAACGCGTGTACGCCGCACTAAGAATGCACTTCGGGGTATTTCAGGGTGCCGGTGGTTGTCGACTGGACTTACCTATGATCGACAAGTATGACTGAATATTCTGATAGGTATATTAGTTTTAGATTTCTTTACAAATTTGTCAAAAACACTATAAGCAACTTATTTATGTAAATAATTAAATGAATAACTCGTAAAATCGATTTTATGCGTAAATATGTTTACACCACATTTTGACGTTTAACTAAATCTGGGTTGTAAAAATCCGAAACAAAGGCCAGAAGCCTGACTGAATATGTGAACTGAACTTACCAAGTTTATTATATTATTGAGTGGAAGATAGCTAGCAAGTGGACGGACGATAAACTACAAACATGAACCTCGTAAATATTTGTATTTAATTAAAAATGACCTCAATTACGAAGAATTAAGACTGCGAGAAAGAGATGAAGCAGAAAAATATAACGAATTATCAGTAAAATTTTCAATACTGAATAGATGGAGAGAATTATTCGTATCGGAGCGTGGCTTATTAAATCATAACGGAATGGGAACGGTGCAGCCTCAGCGCCAGCAAATACTGAACTCAATATCAACGGATTAGCCGAGATGCGAACACCGGATAATGTGAACTGCATTCAACTATGCCTTCGCCAAACTATTTGTGTATAGTTTGAATTTCGAATTATTCATTCGAATTCTTAAGGTTATAGCTTAAGGTCCATTTTTCATACATTTTGTTTCACCTTTAATCTGGGTAACTAAACAAGTATTGACAAGTAAAGAATTTAAATTCACGTCTAGTTAGTGATTAGTTCTCGCAGTTGAAAGAAAAACGTAAAAATAATTAATATGCATGGATATTTCGGCCTTTAAAATTTCGTCGTATTAAATTATAACGTAGCTATAACCTTAATGGATCTCGCGTATTCCAATATAGCAAACATGAATGTGTTGTTTGAATCTCTATGTCAAACAGCAATGTACAAATTTAAGACTGGCTTGCACAACGAATTACTAAATATGTTTGACGCTAAACATATTTAAAACTTCGTGCTGTCAGTGTCATTTGTTAAGAGTTGACGAAGACAGCACTATGATTAAAACATATTTGGCGTTAATTATATTTAGTGAGAGGTTGTGCAAGCCAGCCTAAGTGTCGATAGAAATTGAATTACTGGGCATTCTGAGACTTGACATAAGGGTGCGTACATATCTGAGGAATATCCATTCTTAAGATGCATTGTTGGGGCACCATTATTTACAAAACTTTGCGGTTTCTACGTGCGAATTGATTTATCATAATTTATGTCCGTGCACGGCTATTGCGTTACAGGCGTGGGTACGACGCACAAGAGTTCTGTACTAATAGAACTACTAGCAATGCTCGTGGACCGCATTTCCGTGATGTGTGCATGCCTTTATATATCAGAATGATTAGCATTGTTCAGTGCCAGCATTTCATATTGTTTTATATACGTACATGGTAATATGACCTCGATAATATGGCGGCGATAGCCTAGTTGGGTGTGGAACGGACTGCCGAGACGAATGTCCGCAGGTTCAAATCCCAAGGGCACACACCTCTGACTTTTCTAAAAAATCATGTGTGTATTCTTTGTGAATTTATCGTTCGCTTTAACGGTGAAGGAAACATCGTGAGGAAACCTGCACATCTGAGAAGTTCTCTATAGGAATTTCGAAGGTGTGTGAAGTCCACCAATCCGCACTAGGCCAGCGTGGTGGACTAAGGCCTAAACCCTCTCAGTAGTAGAGGAGGCCCGTGCTCAGCAGTGGGCAAGTATATAATACAGGGCTGATATTATTATTATTATAATATGACCTCACTGCTCCTGATGGTAAGTGGAGTGCGTTCCACTACAATGTCGACTATCGAGAGATGATTACCTCTACAGATTTATGCCGACCTGTTTTAACCGAAGGTAGCCAGGCTGATACGGAATAATAGTGAAGATCACGTAACATGGTGACCTCGCTCATTCCCGATAAGACAAGTTGAAGTGATGGCTCATCATCATCATCAGCCATATAAAGTCCACTGTTGAACATAGGCCTACGCCAAAGATTTCCAGACGGACCTGTCGAAAACGGCCTATATCCAGCGTGTTACTGCGACTTTTATCAAGTTGTGTGTCCAACTTGCAGGTGAATGTCCAACACTGCACTTGCCGATACGTGATCTTCACTCGAGAACTTTGTTGCCCCGATTTGAAAAGGTGGTTATTGACATGAATATTTCACAAAAAAAATTCACGAATATCTATAAAGGGAAATGAACTCGACCTCAAAACGCCACTGTCCGTCGCGACGCTATATGGCAAATAATAGAAATGAAATTTCCTTTGGGATTCGTGAAAAGTATTTAGGCTGTATTTACATAAGTCTTGTTCGATAATGGGCTTAATCCTTTTCGCAGTGATTATTTTCTACTTAATAATAGTCCGTTGGTTGTAGAACGGACTACCGAGACGAATGTCCGCAGGTTCAAATCCCAAGGGCACACACCTCTGACTATTTTAAAAAAAAAATGTGTGTATTCTTTGTGAATTATCGCTTACTTTAACGGTGACGGAAAACATCGTGAAGAAACCTACATACCTGAGAAATTCTCTATAGAAATTTTGAGGGTTTGTGAAGTCTACCAGTACGCACTAGGCCAGCGAGGTGGACTAAAGCCTAATCCCTCTCAGTAATAGAGGAGGCCCGTGCCCAACAGTGGGGCAGTATATAATACAGGGCTGATATTTTTATATATATTATAATAGTCCGGGTCAGTACAATCATGTTTTTTCTGTCGGAAAAATTTCATGTACGAATTCTTAGTCCTGAACTGTGTAGATATTTGCGTTTTGAAGCGACTGGCGAGGGATAAACAACTCCCGTTTGATTCTATCTGAACACTCCGCTTACCATTTGGTGCAGTGGAGTAATCTTGCGGTACTGATAGAAAAATATTAAACTATTTACTAATTGAAAACATATTCGATTTTATAACAACTAGCACTATTTTTTTTTCTTTTTTTTTTGAGCTTAATGACCAATCTTATTCCCCTAATGTGGTTCAGAGTTGTTTGTATTCTATTCTAGTTTTTTCTATTTCTACTTTCTACACTATTCCCATGTGGGTGAAATATTTTTGTTTTTCTATGGGAGTCTATGGGAGTTTATCTTTTCTTATATCTACCTTATTTTCTATTTTACTTATTATCTGTCTATTACATGTTTTATCCTATTTAATCTGTTATTTTTAATTTAGTTCGTTTACTTATACTTTATTTGAGTTTATATTTTTGTTTTATTCTATTTGCCTTAGTTACTAATTTCGTGTAATCTCAGATTACACTTTTAGTTACTTGCAATATTCATTTGGCTCTGATTACATCACAACGGGATGCAACCATATTTTACTGTCTTTAAAACTGAATTTTGAACTCCCGTAAAGGCTCAACCATACATGAATATTTTGCCACGAATAATCCCAAAAGTGAAATTAATATGTTCATTTCGTAAATATAACATTTACCGGTGGCGAAGAAGAACTTTTCAAAAAGTAACTCGAGAAAAAAAATAATAACCTTACTTAATATATCGCAGCCAACTTAACAGAAAATAGAAACTAAGACAAACGTCCTAAACCTAAAAGGGAAGCCGATATTAATCGGGTTGTATGGATGCATCGCCACTGACATTTACTATAACTTTTACCATTGTATTTTTACCTATTCACAGAATAATTGACCTTTAGTTATAAAAAACCACTAAGCATTGTAATAATAATTTTATCCATTAAGATCCATTCTATCCTAAAAAACATCAAAACTATAACTAAAATATTATTCCATTGTTCAATTTAAGTTGCGGCGTGTTCACAAATTGATATTAGCCGATACATTAGTCCGGTATTATTAATAGAATCACTATTAACGTATTATTAGGTATTGTGATGTAAACGTTTGATAATGTAAGCTATTTGTGTTGAACAGTATTGGTCATGTTAGTTTAACATCGTTTGATCAAACATTTGCAGATGGTATTCATTGTACAATGTAAATTCATGCAAAATCACGTAAATTGGTATCGATTTGTGATAAATGTTATATTTATAAAGTTTGGTTTTCAAATCGGCTTTCAGATATAGATTGACTGTATATAAATTCGATCTTTAACAGCCATTGCTACTCCTTAAACAGTGTTGTAATAAATAATAGCTTCATAAACGATATAACTTATTTATCGATACTTAATTTTAATAATTATTTAAACGGATTTTATCGCGGTTTTTTATATTATTATTTTCTCCCGACGTTTCGAAGACTTTGCAGCCTTCATGGTCACGGGGGGGACTGAGGTGTTGTTCATCCGTAAAGTCAAAGTTACAATATCTACCTACATTTTTCAAATATACAACTTTTTAAAAATTTTTCTGTTGACGGTTCGATCTACGCAGAATGAGCTCACAGTGTCTTGAGGTCCAAATTTCAATAGGGAAGATGGTTGGAAGCTTGCACAAGCCTGGGATCCTGTTCTACATTTAATTAAATCGGATCCCAAAAGACCGGCTGCCAGACCTCAAGACACTGTGAGCTCATTCTGCGTAGATCGGACCGTCAACAGATAAAATTTTAAAAGTTGTATATTTGAAAAATGTAGGTAGATATTTTGACTTTACGGAAATACACCTCAGTCCCCCGTGACCATGAAGGCTGCAAAGTCTTCGAAACGTCGGGAGAAAATAATAATATAAAACCGCGATAAAATCCGTTTAAATAGTTTTTAGTTTTATTTCAATGTCTAACATTCGCGTAAACATAAGAAATCATTATAATTTTAATAATTGCTTAGTAATATTAAAAAGAAAGTTGCCTTTGTCTTACTTTTATAATTATTTTTTACGTTTACTGATCAACCTGCGCCTGTTTGAAATTAATGTCGATTGTTGGCGTCACCCTGTATAATATTAATGACGATTGTCGGCGTCACCCTGTATAATATTAATGTCGATTGTCGGCGTCACCCTGTATAATATTAATGTCGATTGTCGGCGTCACCCTGTATAATATTATTACCACCAATCGTCTCCGTCACTCATTTTTTGATTCAACACTAACTAATATAACACTTAAACGCATTCATAGTAATAAAATTTCTATCGTCTTAAAAGTTTTTTAATAATAAAGTTGTTTTAAGACACATTAACATATAAATCATTCTCAGACATCAAATAACTTCGATTTAAGCTTACTTTTCAATAATAAACCAAATCATCAAAGGTAGAATTTACAGACAAAAAACTTGGAGAACGAAGATTTATGAAAAGCATTTATGCGTAGGCGTGCTACGAGAGCGGCTACGCCGTAGGGTTCGTAGTAAGCTTCGTAGCATTTGACGTAGTGATGTAAGAGTCCGTACTTCATAATAGTGTTGCTTGTTAATATAATGCATAAATGCAATAATTATTTAAAACAAAGAATAACTATCGACTTTCTAATATCCAATAAATAGTTAGGTACATACAGTAATGAATAATACATAGTATTATTCATAATACTAATATAATACATAGTAATGAATAATACATAGTATTATTCATCACTTTACGTAGCTAACTATTGATGATAAAACCTAAGATGCTTAAAAACGGAATTCGATGAATTGCTTATAAAACTAGTATCTCATATTATAAGTAAGAAGCTCAGCTCCTCTTTTCGCGTCACGAAAGGATGGCTGCTTCCAGCGCGTTTAATTAACAGGCTCTATTTCATAAAATTAATGAACACATTGTTTAGTATGATTTATTTAAAATTAATGAAAAATCGACGTTAACTTTTAAAAGTTTGAATATCTAAGTATATATTGTAGAATACTATTTTTTTGACGATTTTATAAGTAATGCAAATCTATAGTATTTCTACACCTCTGTATGCCTCAAGTTCTCTAATAAAGAAAGTTCGTCTCCACGTTAATTTTAGTGTCATACTTATAAACATATATTTATTTTTATTAATATTGTAGATTCGAATATTTGTGTTTTCTTTTTTTTTTAAACTTTTATTCCATACTGTACATTCAAGTGGAACTGTAAATATATTCTAGTACTACATAAATTGTGATAAGGAATTAGGTTACTTATTTTTATCGCTTGACCGATAATCGTATATCAATTCACAACCAAAAGATAAAAGTCCTTAGTTAAGATAGTCATATGGTCTAATATTGCAAGTGTTTATGTATAGTAAGTTGCGGTCCCTGGTGAATTCCTTTGATTAGATATTTGCCTTCAACAAGCACGTGAGGCTATAGTATAAACGGACAGACGCCGCAAAGATAGCGTGTGACGTATAGCCTCGGTGTGAGTTTTAAGATGTAAGCGTTACGGATTAATTTACTTAAATATTTTTTATACGAATTCAATAAAAATAAATTATTACTTCTTGTATTGAACGCATTCATATATATTTCTCGCGGTTCTGCGCACTTGAAAGCCTCTTCTGATTGTACAGTTTACTGAATTTGAAGTAATTTCTTTCTTAATCTAGGAATTGATCTGTGTACCATTCATCTAAAATTATTCAGCGACTTAAGTGTTATTTGGTAGCAAATATACAAACACAAAAAGTCCCATTTATAATTTTGCAATTTATATAATATTAGTATGGCACAGTAGCGAAGCGTCTATAAAACCCAATTCTTACCGGCTTTCCTTTATGTAGAACGATTTACAGACCGCATTTTGTTTATTTACAAAGCCCAACAATTTATCCAACCTGGGGGATCGGAACTCACAGGCCTTAAAACTGCATTCGTACCGTAATACAACAACATCACCGAGTCTAAAACTTAATGAAGCTATGTTATGTATTATACAGGGTCATTTTGACATTGCGTTACTAAATAAAACCACGTACTTTTCTTCTTGATTTCACTTTATAATAAATTACTACAGCCGTATGTATAAAATAAAAAAAGTGTAAATATCGAAAGATGAAAATATGTATCCAAGGGTGAAATTTTTCAATACGAAACCCGACACAACATATAGGTGAAAATCGTTCTAATGATATTTAATTATCACATAAATTACGAAAGGGAAGCCGGTAGGAATCCGATTGTATCAGTGGCGAAGAGTCTATAACTTGATTCCTACCGGCTTCCCTTGATGCTGACTTTATGTAGAATCTAATTATCATGAGAACGATCTGCAGACTGTATTTTTTTTCGGGTTTAGAAAACTTTATTTCTCATTAAGTATTACAAATTACATTATAACAACAATTTTGCGAGCGTACAACAGACGATGCATCAAAATACAAGTCCAAAAGCGGGTAGATTATTACTACATATATATTGAGTTGAGTTCCCTTTTGGAAAATTTCACCTTTCGCCACTGTTATATGGACCCTTGGCCACTCTCAGACACATAGAATCTTACCCAATCATCGCCACAAAGCAACATCTTGTACCGCATCCTACACTTCCAAACTTCGAGCAGTAGGGCACTTGGTCTTTGTGCAAACACTTACTCAGCTTCTTTGTAAAATTCATGCCCACGCTACGTGTCTTTGCAGTGTTATGTTGAGGAGCCCGTATGTTGATGTGACATGTATTAGATGGCTTTTGTGATTGATGTTTTATAGACCAATAGCTTCTCTCGATAAATGGGCTATCCAACACTAAAATATTCTTTCAATTCGAAACAGTTCATGAGATTTGTGCGTCCAAATAAAAAACTCTTCAACTCTATATAATAGTATAGAAGTCCGAAGTAATTTGATGGTAAAGCTTAATCAGAAAAAAGAAATGCAATTTTATGGTAAAATATGGAACGAATTTCTTGAACTATCTAATTTAACTTTAAAAAAACAAATAAATGTGGTGTCTCTAAAGTAGGTTTTATATTTTCCTGGTGAGGTTATCAGAATAAAACTCATATAATTGAATTATGGTTATCTGACTTTTGATAAGGCACGAAACATAAAGAGTTTTACTCCATGACAATATCTTGAAAACTTTATTTTAAAAAATATTAGTAGATCAAATGAAGAAGTTAGGGCTAGTGTTGAGCTTTAAAGAGAGATGGAAAATGTTAACCCCACTAGTTACATGATAGTTGAAACATGAAATATAAAATTTTTGCATAAAAAATATTGAGAAATATTAAAAACCAATTTGAACTATGTAATAACTAGGAAAATCAAATTAAAATATTAACCATAGCCACTTAACTACGCGAATTATTCGCAGAAATATTTTTCATTATTAAACTATCCATTTAGTTTGCATTTTCGCTTATCTATTTATATGATATGCTAGCAACCGTAGAACATAACAGCCTAGCGTTTCCGCTCAATAAAAGTTCTATGCAGTCGCTATGACCGAATACGTCTGTCATGCTAGATACATAGATTCACTCGCACGCGCACGCGCACACACACGCACACGCACTCACATGCATATGCACACGCGCACGCAAACAGGCAATATATTTTAAAGTACCCACCCACACACCACTCTACCATTTCCTCATTATACGCACACGCTAAAATTAAAGATCTATACTTCCATCTCGGCTTCAGTCCTTCAGTTGAGGACCATTGTGCGCGAACAGAGGAGACCCGGCCTATTCAATAGCTTTCGAGACTACCTATAATGTTATTACGATTTTTCTTAGCATATTGTTATACAGGGAATATTGTTCGCAATTTCTAGGAATTTATCAGGAACATAAACACTTGAGAAGTTATTCGTTTTTATATAATATTGAGGAGTTTCAACAAACGTAATGAGCATAATGCGGATCATTGAACCAAAACATAAATATTATTATAATATCTTTGGATTCTTAGAACGTACTTTGTATTTTATCTCAGTGAAGATTAAGTTTAATTATAATAAATTCCTTTAAGTGACTGTAAACATTAAATCAACGTTAAAAAAGTTGATATTCTAATTCACATTACAAAAAATAAATTTAAACGACCATGTAGAGAACGTAGCATAAAACTATGTAACAAATTTTCATAAACTAAATTTTCATTACAAATCTGAAACGTTCGACGACACGTACTCCATTTTTTAGCTGATAAGAAATATGCTCACTACAAATAACCCCCACTTTATATAGCCTTATAGATCAATGCAAATAGGGTCAAGATAAAAACAACATAAGGGCAAAAGAGAAAATCGCGACCTCATCACAAGCATTCACCATAAATACGTCCATAACACGAAAACTCCATTGAAGTTTTGAAACGAAATGACAGAGTGGACACAACTCGTAAAACGGAACGACATAACTTATTGGTGTGAGCAAGTTTATTGGCTGTCTCATGACAGAACTGATCCCCCATAAAAATATGTATCGAGTAAGAAATATATTGTATGAAACTTAGGCGGCTTGCACGCTTTGTGTTGCTGAATCTTGTAAACTGCGTGGATTGTGGACTTTGAAATGTAATACATGACTTACATTTACTTTGACGATATTCAAAAAAGGAAGGTGTTCTGAATTCGTAGTGGTGATTTGTCAAATTTAAATTACGATCAATTTATACAATCATTTTAATTAGGTATCGAATTCGACTTTAAAACCACGTTTATGATCTTGAATTATATTCAGGTTTTTAGTTGTTTTTGAAGGTGGTTTAATTTGTTTTTAAAAAGGATTTGGGTTGTACCAAATAGTGTTTGTCCTTCATTTTTTTTTACAATATTTTGATCAGCATACAGATTCGAAAGAATTTCATAGAGCTGATGTAACTATAGCGAGTAATTAAAATCTTGATTATGTTTTCCGAGAGATCGATAACTAAAGTTCAGGGCTCAGTTAAATGAGATTATTAAGGTATTATTGCATTTAGAGATAATAAATTGTAATTAAGCGTGCAAGCACATGACCGATAATGTTTCTAGGTATTATATAAGAGTGGTTTTTAAAACAATAATGGACACTAGATAGGTGTCATGTAATATTTGATGGCGGGAATGTGATACCGTGATTTACAGTTTACTACAGGTCCATTTGACGCCGATATTTTGTTTAAATTTACGAAATAAATAATATAAATAAATACACTCAAAAAGAAACGTATCAGACATTTTGTGCGATAACAAAAAAAGAATGTGTATCATTAGAACAAAATTTTAATAAGCGAACTAATATTTCTTCCGTCAACCCCTATCCGACTACAATGTAGGGTTCGTGCAACATACATTTGACATATCATAGCTACTTTGGCTTTTTTACCAAACCAACTGCCGGACGTCAGCCCCCTCTAGGAGATTCTGTAACAGTCAAATTTGTTAGAAAAACCTACAGAAAATGTTGCCCGAGCTGAAAATCGAACCATAGACCTCCATTAAATCCTGTCAGCTACCACTGAGCCTAAGGAACGACAAAGCACAAACAACAATATTAGATTATCATTTTTATCACTTCAATATACACTCGTGTAAACTGGACTTTAGGTGGGTACAAATGCGGTGCACACTGGAAAGTACATTCAATTCTCACGTTTTATGGAAGCGATAGGATGTAATATCAGTAGCGAGCTGACTCAGGGATATCGGAATTCAGGTACATTGTGAAATGGCAAATACTACGTATGTGACTGCAGCTGATAATACCAATTCAAACTAATTTATTAATTTTGTATATTTTCAGCTGGGGTCGGGTAATATAAATTTGTGTCTTTTTTTTAATCGTAATAACTTTATTACAACATAGTTATGTTGCATTGTATTTGTGTCCGATATAAAAAAAAAATAATATTCTTTATTCATCACGTAGGTAAAAATAGTTGCGCTTATGATAAGTAGTACATGAGAATATTTAATTATTATTTAAATAAAGTCGCCTATTATGACTGCCTCGGTGGCGTAGTTGTACTGCATGCGCGGTACGACAGCGCTCTGAGGTCCTGGGTTCGAATCCCGGGTTGGGCTAGTGGTATTTGGGTTTTTCTGCTCATTTTATCATTGAATCTTATCGTAGACATTAAATATATGTATAGGCTATATAATTATAAGCTTAAACATCAGCCATCTGAATATAAATGAAGACAACTCAGAAATGCACATTTTTTTCTTTTAAAATTATAATTCAATAGGTTGTAGTGTATGGTGTAATTTTTTAAAACTCTTTGCATTTCGTCACATGAGTTATCTTACTTAATAAAGATTGCAATATCGGATTCCACCTCGCGTAACACAAAGCCCAGATCTGCGGGTCCCTTGCGGTTCAGGTATCAGTTTGGATTTAGCCAATTATAGTTTCGATTACGACTATTAATACAATAATTTATTAAATCGTTGTGCTGCGGAAGTTTTATTGTGAAATAATAAATCCAGGGCATAGTTGTAAAATTATTTCGATTTATTGACTATGTCGTTTGATTTGACAGTGTGGATTTAATATTAAATGATGAAAAATATATTTTTTACGCTATATTTCTTTTAAAATTGATTGATATGCGTTACATGATTTAATATTGTTATACTAAAAACACTAATTACCTATTGAAGAACTCTTTGATTTGTGATCTGTAAGGCTCTTTTATGTAGAATAGAAAAATTAGAAAAAAGTCGTAATGAAAAATAAATAACGTAACAGCCGGGTATAATTATAAAAAATATCGAAATATACAGCTACTCTGTATTTCATACACATTTGGAGATATTTGAGAATATTTTAGCATTGAAGGCAGTGAAGTTACTTTACAAAAGAAAAAAGAAACTGAATCTTGATATAAAACTCCGAATTTGCCAACAAAATTGGTAGCAACACCTCTTAATAATATACAATGGTAATAAAAATGTGTTACGATATGATATCATTTTGTTTACTGGGCCATTTAGTGTCTAAGGTTGGGATGAAATTGTGAACTGTACTAAACTTTTTTTTAAATAATGTAAATTAGAAAGTGTAACCGAGAATAATTTTGCATTAAAATTTGCACCCACTGTTGGTAGGTCTCTCATGTGTGAGGGGACCGCCTGGGTAGGTACCACCGCAATGTCTATTTCTACCGCCAAGCAACAGTGTATAGTCACTGTTGTGTCCCAATTTGAAGAACATTGTAGCCAGTGTAACTACTGAACATAACAAGACTTAACATCTCATGTCTCAGGATGGCGAGCGCAGTAGAATACCAAAAAATACTTTGTAATTCATGGTATTGCATACTGTTTATGGGCGGTCGTATCGTTTACCATCAGGCAACGGCAAGCTCGTCTCGTCATACAATGAAAAAAAAATTGTATACTCTCCAATAACGGCTAACAAAATCTTCGTATTTTTCATTTTGAGTGAAATTATATTTCTAGGTAAAATAATAATTTTACTACTAAGTAACATACACTAACTAACATTAATTTTAACATTAATAATAAAACTGTATTACTTTGTTGCTTTACTTCGTGTTTCCATATTTCTTCGGCAATCCTAACGCAACGGCTAGTTATAGAAAACTTCCGCAAATTTTAAGAGCAAAAATCTAGTCGACTTCACGTTGCAGTTTCCCCATATCAATTCTATTTACACTATTGATAGAAGTAAGAGCTATCACACCGAAGACTCGGAAAACGTTCTTGTAAATAATTCCAACAGTTTTGGTTCGGTCCATACTGTGTGAATTGGGGTACATACGGGCCGTTGTCTCGAATTTAGTCGCAGCTTTTTTAAAAATAACTTTAACTCTTGTGAAATAAATACGCTTTTTGGTAATTTTTATTAGTATAATACTCAAAAATCGTTTACCTAGTTCCGATTCCCGCTTAAAGGTCAATCAATTCTTTTGTGATCCCTAGGAAAGTACTTTTTATTCTTTTTGCTGAACAGATTTAAACGAGATATAGATTAAGACGAATGAAATGAATTAAAATTTAATCTATATCCATTTAACGATTTTGTATTTATCATTACAAACACACATGTTCACAAACTCGCCCAATTATATAATTAGTAGGACCAGATTCCCTCTGGATCCACTCGTGTCTATGTGCGTAGCCGACATTAAAAATAACTTATATAGAATATATCTGCCAATAAGGAAAAAAAAATAATTTTCAGTAGTTCCATATTAGCTACAAAGAAAAAATCCTCAACATATTAGTCAATAAAGATTAGCTAAATTTAATTCGACAGCTGCGATTTGGCACGCAATTTAAGACCGTATATTCCACAGCCCGGACTGCGCGGCCGGCCAAGCACCCAGTAAATATTTGAGAGATTCACGTTTTACAATTTACACCCATCTAGGGAACTGGAAACGTTGTTTTATGTTCTATCATGCTTTGGAATCCCTTAATTAGAAATGTTTTTGCAAGCGATCAAACGGAGTCGAATTTTCTTGTTGCCCAGGTGATAAATAGATAGACAATATGGTTGGTTTTAATTGTTTTTGGTTAATAGTCTTGATTGTAAAACTAATTCAATTTAAGTCGTGAAACTGGTTTAAGGCGGGTATTTTGGTACCTTTAAACTTTATTCTATTATACATAAAATTATCCAAGATGGTTGTCCTCCTGTTGATCTTAACAGCCATCACTGGCCAAGGGTCCGTATAACCCGATTCCTGCCGTCTTCCCCTTTATGTAGAATTTATATAGAATGTAATTATTATCAGAACCATTTGCAGACCACATTTATGCATATCAGTACCTATATGTTGTGTCGGGTTCCTTTTCAGAAAATTTCACCTTTCGCCACTGACAGCCATCAAAGACAATATATCAAAACAACCTCCAATAGTTGACGCTGTTTAAATCATCTTAATACAAGTAACAGGCCAATGATGAAGGGCACATCATTTACTTTAAGTTTTTCGAACTTATTCGAAATGTAACAACATTTATTATGCTAGCCCAGCGTGATTGACTAAGGCAAAATCTCTCTCATTAATTTGGCTAAAGTTGGCTCCCAACAGTCGGACAGTATACTATAATTCCTGATATTTAGTATTTCAGATTCGCCGGCGTGAAAAGTTTCGGGATAAAAGTCCTGCTTCATATTTTGCCGGGATAAAAGGTAGCTTATATCAATCAAGAGTAATGTAGCTATTAGTGAAAAATTATCAAAGTTTGTATAGTAATTCCTCAGATTAGCGCGTTTAAACAAACAAACTCTTCAGATTTATATATAAGTATACACATAGATATAAGTAATATATTTCAGTAAAGATTCCGCCTTGTGTATTGATTAAATAGCAGCAGATTTTAGCGTTGTCCCTAAAATCGTAATGGACTGGTTGCAAATTGAAATGGCCAGGTGAAATAATGGGAAGACCGTAAATCTCCATTAGGGGTGCTGTATTAGAATAACAAATATCCAAAGTGCGCACTACGCGAGTGGGTATTTAAGTTTGTGTAAAGCCAAATTTTAGTTAATGTGGAATAGGTGTGCGGGGGCAAATAAAGATGAGAATGTTTTGAAGTGGAACTTTTTTAGAATCGTTGTTATTTGCAACGAAATTACGTCACAATATTTGAAGGGTTCAACCATTATTATTATTTTTTTTTTTGATTATTTTATTATTTTAATCTTACAAATAAATGAACTTTGCAAGTGGGTACCTATGTTTTAGTAGGTATTATGCAAAAATATTAAACCTTACAATTATTTTAATACTCGCGATGTTTATTTTGAATTAATCACATATTAGCATTTATAGATAAATGACATTTAAATAACAATTAAGTCGATCCATATTCAACATACTGTATTAAGTTTGTATTATTTGCATTCTGTGTTTGCTTGGCAGTGGTTGTGCAAACAAACTTTACTTAACTAGTGTGTGTCTTTTAAGTTTTTGTTTTTTTTTCCAACTATAAGCAATCTTAATTATTAAATAAATCATAAAATATAAGATCATAAATAATAATTCATCTATAACAATTTTGGACTGCCTCAGTGGCGTAGTTGTATAACGGTATGACTGCAGTTGACGTCTCGCGTTTGATCCCCGGGTTGGGCAGTGATATTAAGTTTTTCTACTCATTATCATCCCGGAGTCTGGAATTTGTGCCCTATATGGCGAACGGTCGCTCCCTATCACATCACGGGACGGAATATACACAGTGAAAAGTGCACGAGTTGCATCTCTGCCTACCGCTTCGGGAATAAAACGCGTGAGAGTTGCATTTTAATAATCAAAAATAATCCGACGATTGCATTAATAGAACACTTGAAATATTGCCTGTCCAATCTATTTTCGAGATTAATGATCGATATCAAGTGGCTGGAGTGAAATTATTAAAGTTACCGTGATATATAACCGACGCTTTCAGCAAATGAGTTAAACAAAATAGTATCGTGGTACTATTGGTTTAGGTCAGGAAATGTAGTTAAGAATAGATCGACTAATTTGTAAGTACTATTTCATGCAAAAACAATATCAAGACAAAAAAGTATCTATGGTGATACAAACACAGTCAAATTGTGTACATGTATACTCTTTGAGTTATAACTATTTTAGAGCATATGCAATGTTTATACAACATAATAACAACTTAATCGAGCAAGCTACTAGCATTATTTCTGTTTAACACAAATAACATTCGCACAACTAATTAGTAGATTATTTCGTAATCTACTAAATAAGAAAACTCTGCGTTTCAGTAATCTACATTCAATTCTCAACAAAGCAATTAAAGTTAAAGCTGTGTTCACAGTAAATTTAAATACCAGGGGCTGGTCAAGAATTAAAATCGACGGAAACGGTCCAATCAAAGTCGCCCATGCATTATTCAGTGATGGGCCCACGCCTAGACGATTGAAATGCGTTGTGCGAGCCACCGATAGTCTCTTCAATGCTAATCGACGTCATATGACGTAAATAAACGGCTACCCACTAACCGAACAGATTTGTTTATGTGATGATTAACTTGGAAAGGTTTATTTCAGATTGCTGGAGAAAATTGATCTTCTTCCTTATGTATGTAAGAGTCCTTTTTAAAATAACGCCAGAGCAGTTCGTTTGGTCTCTGTTTTTAAAATACCATGGTCTTTTATGGTACCTTTGAACGATATTTAAATGCATACTTTTTTATATTTTTAGTTTTCCAAATATTATTAGGAGGCCCTATTCCGTCTACGAGGGCATATCCGTCTCTTTTGACTTACGGATATTGTAATAGAATGATTGCTTTGATATCCGTATAGGCCAAAGAATCAAAAAATCCCTTATTGACCTATACGGCTTTTAAAAGCTGTTCATTGATTACAACACCTTTAATTGTAAAAAGACGGATATGCCCCGGTAGACGGTATTAACCCTCCTAACTATAAATAAACTTTGTTGCGGACACACATGTTTCGACTATGTAAACCTTTAACACAAGTTTTGAGTTACATAAGAATTCGAAAATCAAAATGCACAACCTAACAAATCTCTAAGATTTTTCATTGAAAAACTAGACCGTATCCTGGTGAAGTATTGGCACTCGGTTGGAAATTTATAGTATACTTACGTCCTGCGGATGGATTTATAGTCTTCGAGCGGTAATCGCAGTTAGTGCTAACTTTCATTTGAACCCCAATCTCTTTACGTGAAAAGTCTCTTGTCATTCCAGGAACGACACTATCTAGATGACGATCCCTGGCGTCTTGCAGCTTTAGATTTGTGTGAAACGAGCGCTGCATTGTTCTCTTGATTTTGCAATTTGACTGTAATTTTGCCTTATCTCTAGAGAATGCGTTTTTACCGGGAAGTGCTGCTACTTCACCATGGGTAAATATTTTGAATCTGACTGATTGTTTGCTTGGTAATCTCCACTATAGTGTTGTTTATTAAGTTGATTCGTGGTTAATCTTGAACGTTACATTAAGGGCCGTATACTTCGTCCAGCGTAAGCAACTAGCGTGGCGTCATCAGCAACGGTAAATATTTAACAAAAAGTCATGTTATGCGTCCACAAAGAGCGACTCACGCACCGATACAACATCTACTGCACTCATACTATTGTACGAGTCACGGGTGGGGCGGCCCCAGGCGCGGCCCGACCGACTCAGTCCCCATAATTTTTTATGAAAATATATTTCCATCTTAAAATGAACCTTAAAATTCATAATTTCAGGGACATAGCGGCTCGTAACTGCGTGATCTCATCGAAGCTGCATCTGAAGCTGTCACACGCAGCTCTCACCCGCGGACCCGACTCGCACGAGTACTACAAGATGCACGACCAGGTACCAACTATCACTATTTCACTACCAATATTACCTTAAAACAGTATAAAACACAAAACGACTGTTGGCCATTGAGGTATATTCATTAAGCATCTTTCCTCTATGGACCACTCCATGATAATAAGGATATTCAAAGGATTGAGCGAGTGTTTTGCTCTCATTCAGTAATTCTCGATTCTCGATTCTCGATTGCGATATCACGAAAAAAAATTGGAATCGCGACGCACAATATCTATGTAGACGTTCCTTCTATCACATTTGCAGACTCACTTAGTAGTCATTCACTATAAACTGTGAAAAAGATCATAGATTTTAAACTATATATCAAAATAAATGTATGTATGTTTCCTATAAACTCAAAAACGGCTGAAGCGATTTAAATAAATTTCTTGTGTAATTTTCAGATTAATCCAGCGAAGTTTGGTAGCAACGAGACGCACCAGAAGTCATCGGGCTACAAATTAAAATAAGTGCTACCCATGTGAAGCCAGATCGCTAATACACTATAAAATTAAATACATGACGCAATACATTTAGATTCCTATTTTAATTGAGCATAGATAAAAATCATTCCAAACATTTCACAAAACACAAATTGCGATGTCCGCATAAATTATATTTATCCACTTTATTAAGCTGTATGACAAACGCCATGGTCTCTAATTAGTCGGCTGCTTTGTATGGAATGGTAATTACGGCATTACAACCGCTACAGTGAGGCTATTCATCAATAAGGTTTTAGATTAATATAAACACGCTCATGATGTTTGTGTTTAATTTAGCAAATAGCTCGTATCATTGAACATTTTCATGAGTTATCCTAATTAGTACATATTTGTATCTATGATAAATCATATTGCATGTTATGTATGTTTTATATGTATAGTCTTCCTTGCGAGCGATCTCAGCCGTGGTAGCCTAGTTGGGTGTGGAACGGACTACACAGACAAATGTCCGCAGGTTCGAATCCCAAGGGCACACAAATCTCACTTTTCTAAAATTATGTGTATATTCTTTGTGAATTATCTCTTGTTTTAACGGTGAAGGAAACATACTGAGGAAACCTGTATACGCGAGAAGTTCTCTATAGGAATTTTCAGTGTGTGAAGTCTACCAAGCCGCACTAGACCAGTGTGGTGGACTAAGGCCTAAAACCTCTTAGTAGCAAAGGAAGGCCTGTGCCAAGCAGTGGGACAGTATATAAAATAAGGCTGATATCATGTCGTATATTATATTATTATAGTCTGCCTAGACTTAAGGCCTGTATCACAACTTCTAAGTAAATGCCACTCGTCATATATAAGCCGACCAAATACAAAACTCACAATCCAATTATCTATGCTTCCAATTAAAATATACTATCTACATTAACTGTTTAATACGATGACTATCAAATAAAATTTATTTTACACTTATGAAATTGGAAGGAATTATTATTTATGACATAGGCCGTTAATAATCATAATATTATAAATTGTAATGTTTGTCGACAGAGATGTTTGAAGGTAAACACAGAAACTGCTGAATAGATTAGATGAAATTTAGCACAGAGATATACCTACCATGTCTTGAATTAATATATGTAGTATACTATGTTTTGTGTGACTGAAATAGTTTTCATCAAGCGATTATTCTACCTGTTTCATCATTAAGTTAATTAGACGAATTTAGAAGATCTTTCTTATTTACCTGTATACAAATTGAATAAAGCGGACTTAATTTCGAAGCCACTCTGTACCATTCTAAGAATGGTACAGATATAAAACAATACCCACATAATGCAAAAATAGTTTTGAAGTATTTTAAGAAAAATGTCGAGTATTAATAGTTTGAAATATTTTATTGTTAAATTTCTGGAAACGCGCCCGTAACGTTTCTAGCCTGTTTGAGACTAACCGTTACTCAGCGCCTGAGTCAGCAACAGGTACATATTTGGCCGTCGATTCGTTGACGATTTGAATTGATTCAAGATTCTGTCCAAAAGCAAAAGGCAATTACTTTTTTTCTAGTCTGATACGGTTAGTGTTTATTATTTGTAATTGAAAAATAACTAATAGGTACTAAGGTACCCACAAATGCAATCATATATGATACAAAAAATCATGTCATGCCAAAATATTACTGAAACCTACTCAAGCATTTGGAGTCTTGCCAGACCAAAAGGTCATCGGCTAAGCCCAAACAATCTTGTAGTAAATTGGAATAAATAAAACATAATATAAAAAACAAATCGAAATACGATATTAATACTATATAATAATATAAGGCAAATAGATATATCATTCTTAAAACCACATCAAACAGAAAATGTAGTTGAAAACGCAATATTTCTGTCTTGATAAATTGCTTAAAAAAAAATTAACAAATTTTTAAAACAGCGCCATCTCTACATTCATCCGCGTACTAAATACAACACTACGCGTGTAATATTAAACTGTTTGCGAACGACTTATTCAATTTTAGTTGAACATTCGTACAGATAGAGGTATCGACATGCCTCATTTTGAGATAAAACGATTGAATAATTCAATGAATATGAAGCAGATTTTTCTCATAGAATTGCAGGTGAGGTGAATCGTCTTTATTATTCATATAAATGTTCGATTTGATAGGATATTATGTAGTATTTAATTATTTCAGGTTAACTTAGATACAATATAATTTTTTGTAATGTAATTTTTAACAAGTAAAATATAAACGCGTATTTTTAAATAAGCAAAAAAATACATTTTAAAATTTAAAAATAGTTAATTCATTTATTATGCAACATCTTAGCGCAGGATTTCGAGGCGTAATTTTAAAATAAAAAGCAGTAGTTTTGTCATGTTTTTATTTATTAACCATCATTTGCTCGCGCCTAAAATTAGATTTTTGATTAAAAGTCTAGCTATATATTTTCCTAGGACAGTAAATAAGTAGCCTATGTCTTTCCCATGGCATCGAACTTTGTCCATACCGAATTTAATTGAAATCTGTTGAATAGTTTTTGAGTTTCTCGCTTTCAAGCAGACAGATGCGATAAGGAACATAGTTATATGTTATATAACGTTTTTGCAAGATTTTTCATTAATGTTTCGCTCCCATTGATCATAGGGTCATGTTATACCTATAAACTTCCTAGCCTTCCTCGATAAATGGGCTATCCAACACTAAAATATTTTTTCAATTCGAATTAGTAGTTCCTAAGATGAGCGTGTTCAAACAAACAAACACACTCTTAAGCTTTATATAGTAGTACAGATAATAATCATTATTTCAATAACGTCTATATTAGTTTTGTATTTTTAAATCTATAGAATAGTCATATTAAATTTTTTAATAACTAACTATGCTGTATGCTTTTAACGTGTTTATTTTTAATCTTTGGAATATATAATTCCTAACCCATTTTCATTACAATTTTATGCGGTTTATTGAAATTTTTACCCTTTTTATTTATAAATTAGCTTTCCATTTGTGTAAAAATACAATGTTAATCCACTTGATTACAATATTTTATATTGTTTGAACTTGTAATATTTAAAGTGAATATATTATTTTTAGATAATTTTAAATGTCCTTCCTAACCGAATTTCGGTCACGGCAGCCAATCTCTACGGAAATCAGCCAGCTACGCAGGAGCTATTATAGTGCACAACTGTGCAATACACAGGTGCACTCCCTGTTCCTTAATTCTCATAGTCCGATGAGACGAGTCAGCGTAATTACTGGAGATCGTGAAACAACGTCTTGTTTCGGGACTTCGAGCGCAGTGAAATGTCACGCATTACTTAGTCGTTTTAAACTCTGCATCATGTTACTACTGTTTATGCGTCGTATCGCGTCCCATTAGTCGAATGTATCTCGTCTCGTCATTCAAACGAAATAATTAGAAATTAATTCTCTCTAAATTGTCTTTTGTGTCGCTTAAATTTTTAATTTTTATTTTCACCTTTACAGCCCAATATATATATCACTCATGTGTCCATCTCTTATTAGAGATACAATCAGAATGTAACATATATATGAAGATTTGTGTTTATTATATATTGTTATCTCTGTTGATGGTCCTAGATAAAAAAAAAAATTAGGTAGAGTTCTCTAAATTACAAAGTTAGTAAGTCCACTGTAATCGCCACTCAACATACAAGATGCCACACAATTCCAAGTAACAACACGTATTTTAAAACACATCGTTTGTTCCTCAATACGTTTTTCATTACATATCATCTATTGTGATACTTTCAAAGCATTAGAAATCTATTTGTACAGTTTTTTTCGTCTATAATGACATAAAAGTATTTCCTTTCACAACTTACAGAATAATGTTAATAGCAGAGGATACGTGCATTAGCGAGAGACCGCAGGATGTGCTCAAACAAATCTAGCCTCTCGACTCTGAAAGCTTTTACACAAAACTTGGATGTAAAAGAATTCGATGGAATTTTATACTGCAGGTTGAGAGCTAAGCCGTATTTTTTGGAATTTTGTCTTTTAGAAAATCGTTTTAGGAGATATTCAAAGCAGAGGCCGAATCGTCTTTGATCTTTTCAGTACATTCCTTATTGAGACCGGAAGAAAATAACTACATTAATTTCTATTTCTAGTTTAGTGTCTCATGTGAATGTTAACGTTTAGTGATGGCCTCGGTTGCGTAGTTTTGTTGCATGTGCGGTACGGCAGTGCTCTGAGGTCCTGAGTTCAAATCCCGGGTCAGGATCATCCCAGAGTCTGGAAAATGTGCCCGATATGGCGATAGGACCGCCCCCATCACATAATGGGACGGAACAAACTTGGCGAAAAGTGGGTGCCCTAGTTGTGCCTATGCATACCCCTTCGGGGATAAATGCGTGATGTTGCGTTTCTTTAGTTTAATTCCAAAGACAGACTCGATCACCTTTTTTAGACCGGCAAAGTATAGATGATTAATAACGATTGCCAGGGTAATCCCGTACGTTTTACTATAAATCTAACAAACCAATCAACTCATCAATTACAAATAAACAGATTTATTTCAACTAATGCGTATGTCCAAAATAACCAAAACTAATTGAAAGCCCGCATTTAAATTCATAGAATATGCGACACATTTAATCTACTAAATAATTATTTGGGAATCAATCGCTTATTTGAATAAATTTAATTTTAAACAGTGTAATTAAATTAATCGCGATGCGTTGACGAGTTTTGTTTGTTACGTTTTGATATATCACCTAAATTCGTAATGACCTCATCATTATATTATCATCATCAATAGGATATTTGACTATGTTTGACTTTGTGCATTTTCAAATATATAACAGCAATTAATACAAAAAATAAAACCTTTTGTGAAAACAGAATTAAAATTCGATAAGAAATGAGGCGGTAATTCAAATTTCAAATATTGCTACGTCAAGAGTAGTCGTTGAGTGGGGATATCGCTCCATCTCTTTCTTTCGCACACAGCAATACCCGCTGACATCAAATGCAAGTATTTCGTCCCTTTTCTGTCTTTTGACACTCACGTCTACTACCTAATTTGAATGACTTATAACTTGTAGATTTTTCACCAGAATTCTATGATTGATTTCTTCTATTTTATAATTTATACAACGTCCACATTTTATAAAAGTTATAAATAAAAATAAGTCAAAGACCCTATTATAATTTTCAGTTAACTTTCAAAGTCAATTCATGTCCTTGTTTATTTTATTCAAAAATATCTGCCCTGCAGACATTATTTTTCTCTACAGTATAGATGACCCGTCTCCGCTTCCGTCAAGAATGTTGTAGAAAGGATTTGGTTTAGTTTCAATGATTGACAATTATCTTGCCATAGCTCTTCTAGGAAATCCAATCTCGAGCAAATCATGGTAGAAATTCTCACCAGTCAGTCGATACTCAGTCACTCGATATTCTGTTTCGGGGCTACTCCACTTACCAGTAGGTGCAGTGGATTAAAAAATACACGAACTGTTACACAGTATTCCAACTCAGGATCTTACTATCCACTGCTCATATTCACTTCGCTGGTGGTAGGATATATTTTATAACCGGCCGTATAGCGACCACCGTGCAAAAAGTGTTAAAACCCATCCCAGTGGTCCACGTAAGTGTGTCGCGTTTTGGGATCAGCGTGTATATCCGGTTATAACAGACTAACTGATCGTGTCGCCTGCCGAGGCGTAATCATCTCTCGTCAGTCAACATCCTATCCCCACTCTACTTACCATCAGGTGCAGTGGGATACTTTGACGTCCGTATAAAAGCAATAAAAATATATTCCTAGAAGAATGTCCTTAATAGATCAAGGATGGATAATTATTACTTATATAAAACAACTAGATAAAAAAAAACTGAGCCGATCACGTACAAAACCTAAACCCACTCCCCAATCACCGCTCGGTGCATGCTTAAAGCTAGGTTCGAGGGCGGATCAAGTGCCACTTCACACAAGTACTCCTTACGATCCGTGCCGCATCGCATCTGAGTCAATTCTGATGTTTCCACGTATTTACTTAGGGTTTATAAACGTTAAAATTGGGAGTAGTCACTAACGTAACACGCCTTAGAGTGTACCTAAGGTACATTTTGCTGTGGTTATTGCGGTTGGTGTCAAGTATGAATCCGACCAAACAGCGACCATTGTACACAATGTGTAAAACACACCATAGTAAGTGAACCGCGTTCCTGGATCAGCCTGAGTATATCCGGTTCCAACAGCCCGGCATAATTGTAGGAAAAAATACCCCCCATACTGGCGCATGTAAGTGTACCGCGTTCCGGGACCAGTCTGTGTATATCCGGGTCTAAAGGCGGGTATACTTATGTCGACAAGCGAGATAACTCTCATGAGCAGACACTATTTGGACCCCACTCCGTTTACCATCAGGTGCAGGGGAGGTCACTTTCATTATTCATCTTTCATTTTCATTACATCAATATTTCAGGTAATCGCAGATGTTTTACCTCGTGTGACGAACGTAGCGCTAAACTGCTTTGTAACTCAATATTGTGTTATTCCTTACGAACATGGTCAACATTATCAAATCATTTTCATTTCTGACAAAAACTTTTCAAAATGTTATTGCCTGATTATTTAAATATTCATTTACCCATTCTTTCCATTTATTTATTTTATTTATGTATTTATTTATCATCATTTTGCCAATATCCTATATCCTCCAGATATATTATAATTTATACGATCAACGATCTTTAATTTTTCAACTCCAGACCCTTGAACCATCGAAGTAATGATATGTTTGCAAGCTTGCATGTTTAGAACACGGTCCGAGTACGAATGTATTGACAGCCTCTTGATATAAGAGCCCTTACGATCGCTGCAATATATCGCTTCCAGATGTTTCGATAGTGAATTTTATTATTTTTATAATCGGACGACGAAATTAGTAGTGTTAAAAACCCGACTAGGAAAACATGTAATTAAAAAAACACGAAGTAAGACAATGGGCAAAGTATAACTTAACTGTAGTCTCATGCCGATGACCTCCAGCGTCACAAAATACGTAATCTATACTTAGTAATATTATAAAGCAGTAGCTCTTGTTTATTTGAACGCGCTAATCTCCGGAACTGAGGCATAACTACATCGACTTTATTTTTTTCATCATAATCGGTTAAAAAAAATGGTACATATAAAAATAAGGTTTAATTTCTGCAATTCGATTTGATTATAAATACTACAGTGAATTCAATACATAATTCTACTTTCATACCAAGGTTAGTCAATAAAAACATTTT
The DNA here is from genome assembly GCF_014839805.1 of Manduca sexta. Lineage (NCBI taxonomy): Eukaryota > Metazoa > Arthropoda > Insecta > Lepidoptera > Sphingidae > Manduca > Manduca sexta. Next base: position 4,030,952 of record NC_051136.1, read on the forward strand.
CAACGAACCTATCATGTTTTGAGTTTTCTCGCTTAAATTATTTAGCGTAAGGAAAATTACATAAAAATATATTTAATATTTCCTTTGATTTCTGAGATGATTTAAAATTATTATAGGGCTGATATTTCAATATTAACTGATCAATTTCATATAACCGAAGTATTCTAAGTAAGTAACAACACATTCCGCCATTAGAGGAGACATGGCTTGCTGGTTTCCATCGAAGTACGTGGAATAGAATCGTATGCTTGGAGAGCGGATGAAGCGCACTCGAATCGAGAGGATGCCCGCGCATCGATATTAATACCAAGGTTCAAGTGTAAGAAGCTGTAATTTAGATATTCTCAGGGTAATATATTTTTATTTAAGATTTTATTTGTAACTTACTTGTGATTGTCTATACTACCCTACCCGTACATTTATTTTTAAGATCTAAATATTACATTATTAAAGCGACGATTGCCTAGTTGGTTGTGGAACGGACTCTCGAGACGAATGTCTGAAGGTACAAAACCGAAGGGCACACACTTCTGACTTTTTTGTGTATTCTTTGTGAATTATAGCTTGCGTTAACCGTGAAGGAAAACATCGTGAGGAAACCTCCATACCTGAGAAGTCTCTATGCGAATTTTGACGGTGTGTAGTCTAAAAATCCGTACTAGGCCAGCGTGGTGGACTAAGGCCTAATCCCTCTCAGTAGTAGAGGAGGCCCGCTAAGCAGTATGCAGCATATAATACAGGGATGATATTAGTAGTTAGTAGTAGTAGTAAATATTACATACTCATACTTTATAATATTACCTATATACGTACGCACGTATAGGTTATATGAACTATGAGTAATATATATACTATAGGCGTCAATACAGTAAATGTAGGCGAATCCCACGATATCATCTCCAGAGGGTTTGGTAAGTCACAACTAGTTCTGGTGGTAGGATATTTATATCCGCGTGAATAGCGACTATAGTACACCAGGTGTAAAACCCATAGTAGGCCACGTAATATGTCGCATTCCGGGATCAATCTGTATATTCGGTGTATATCTGGCGTCTAACAGGCCCGCATAATTATGTCGATTGGTAAGAGATAACAGTCTCTTCTCAGTCGACAGCGTATCTGGACCCTAGCCTATCCTATCAAGTGTACTGAGATTTCTTTGCCATGATCATAAATATATATATTTACGTTCAGACATCACCGCATTCATACCTGTCCTATGATATGATAGGGGCGTACTTTTTGTCAATTTTAATGAACTTTATCAAATAAAAACAATAATCTTAAAGGCCAGTAACAAATTATTTTCAATAAAACAATCCGAACAATAAAATTGTTGTATGTGATTGATATATATGTTCTGAGTTATTTATAAAATTAAGTAAAAAAGATGTGTTATTGACACAAGTGTTTATTTCAGAGTAAGTAACTAAGCAAACAACAAAACAACAACATTCAAATATTTATAAAAATAGAACACATAAAAAATTATAGTCACAACAAAGATTACATTCTACAACAAAAATGAACAACACAAGAGGAAAATGACCATCTTTCGACTTGAAAAGCGAAAGAATCGATATTCTCTCCCGATAAGCGTTTCCAGGGGTGACATTTTCAATATAACAAGTGTCAAACGCAGTGTTAAGGTTGGCCACAAGTGACATTCGACTAATTGCCGTGTTCAAAGCGAAACTACTTGGTGTACCATTTATTATAGTACGCGAATTAATTCAACACGTATGTAGTGTTAAAATTGAGTTATACAAATGATCAAGGGCTGAAGAATGAAATTTATAACGACGCGTGCTGGCTTGCAACCACAGCCTGCTTGAACCACAGGTCGATGGTGTCTTCCGTCTCGGCGCGAACCAAAAGGTTCGGTGCATATCTGTGCCGCTCTAACAAACTGTGGAATGGTTTGTTAGCATACGTGTTCCCTCCTACCTATAACTGTGGGTCTTTCAAGCGGTGCGTGAAGAAGCTATTATTATTATACATATATATTATGTAATAATTGTAAATGAAATTACATGTACATTTTCGTATATTATTTTATTACAATGACAAATGTCAATCCGACATCTTTTTCCTTTTCAGTGGCGATAGACTGTCCATAAACACAACAATATATTTAAGCAGGCAGGCAATAGCTGTGCCGACCGTCTGAGGATTCTTGTATCTTTTGCCAGTCGGTAATTTCTTTGGACTTCACTTCGCATAACATCAGATGTAATGGATGCATTGCCGAATCAAGGTAAATAAAAATATCACTATTACGGATAAAGCCAATTAGCTGAGTAATCTTTTTTTTCCTGTATAAATGGGTGAATGACTGCCTCGGTGTCATAGTTGTACTGCATGCGCGGTACGACAGCGCTCTGAGGTCCTGGCTTCGAATCCTGGGTCGGGCAAAGTGATATTTGGGTTTTTCTGCTCAGTATCAGCCCGGAGTCTGGAATTTGTGCCCGATATGGCGATAGGCTCGTCCCCTATCACATCATGGGAACGGAACACACTTGGTGAAAAGTGGGTGCCCTGGTTGCGCCTCTGCATACCTCTTCGGGAATAAATGCGTGATGTTGTGTGTGTACAAATGGGTGAATGAACCATTGTTGATAATTAGTTTACTTTACATCCCTCCACTCTCTGACTAAACATATTTTACTTTGTATGTTTACTGTAACAAAGAAATCTCATTAGCAGAGCTACAAGGTATATTGTAATATAATATTTCCTTCAACACTACTAACATTTTATTAATATAATATTAAAAACAATGTTTTATATTCACGTAATACACGAAACGATAGTTTTTGCCAGATAGCCTTGAGTCTTCTCTTGAGTGTCTAGAAGATCTAATATTTTTGGTAATAGGATAATTAATTAAATTTACTCAGTAGCTACTAGCTTCTATATTAATCTCCAATCAATATTCACACATTATTTAACAATTTTAACATATTTTGAAACTATCTTAGAATTCCAACATTTGTAACTCACGTTAACAGCATACAGATATCGAATATTAAAATTAGGGATGCGCCGTCTGTGGTCGGATCAACTTGTCGAATAACACGTCCCGGGAGCCAACTATCCGGATTTGCGGCAACACACGTGTAACTCGTAAGACGGTCCAAATCCAATTGTCAGTTCGTAATAGTTTCCATGACACGTTTTGTTCTTGATATGGCGATAATTCAAATATTCTAGCTTTTGCGGCTGCGCCCGCAGTATATTTTCTGGAATAAAATGGAGCCTATATTTTAAGTTAAACCTCTCACAATCATGAAAACTACATTCAATTCCATGCAGTTGTTATTGCGTGCGTTTATAAATATACTTATAGGTACACACAGACAAAAATTGATGTTTACGCTTGTGTTGCTTTAATTAAAAAAAATAGTTTTTCTTGAATATCTTTAATGTGTAGACATCTGCAAGTTACAATTTTATTATAAAGTGTCACCATTGCATTACGTATTTAATAAAACCACACAATTCACTTACTTCTGCTAATATCATGCCAAATAAAATTCATGAATGACGAATATTTTCGCCAAAAATACCCGTATAATTTACTATTTTTTTATTACTCTACTAGTAGTAATAGTAGTAGCATTAGAGTGTGTAAAAAATATATATTTTGTTATTATCTTTAAAAATTATAAATAATTATGTAAGTTACTGTAAAGTATTATTTACAAGAAGATAAATATGTGTTTTAAACAGAATGTATGATTAATTCAAATTAAATTCTAAATTAATAAACTTAAATTTGAATTTCGAATGAAGCGATGGATCAATCAATTAATTTATCAAGAATATGATTTTGAAATACATAATTTTATAACATTACGCTTTAACATCGTCAAACTGCAAAGCCTGTTAATGGATGCTTCGATTGTAACCGCCGGATGATCCGGTACCATGGAATTGTCCGATTAGCCAGCTTTACCGGCCACGAATCGGTACACGCTACATCCCTAATTAAAATGAACAACGAACGAAACAGATGGGATTGTTATAATTAAGCACCGTTGGTTTCTGGCTTTTATTTCAAGCTTTATAAAGACAAAACGTTCGTGACATTTCGACGAATATACGTGACAGATTTATATCGTTTATATTTAATTTTGATATTGTTGAAGTGTGAAACACCTCTGATTTTTCTAAAAAAATATGTGTGTATTTATCGCGTGCTTTAACGGTGAAGGAAAACATCGTGAGGAAACCTGCATATCTGAGAAGTTCTCTATAGGAATTTCAAGGGTGTATGAAGTCTACTAATCCGCACTAGCCCAGCGTGGTGGACTAAGGCCTAATCCCTTTCAGTAGTAGAGGAGGCCAGTGCCCAACAGTGGGACAGTATATAATATAGGACTGATATTATTATATTATCTATTCTTGAAATGTATTGTTTACAGAAAAGTGTAATGCAATGAAATATTAAAGTTAACACAAAACAAAGTTCACGCCGAACTGATAACCTCTTCCTTCTTATGAAGTCGGTTAAAAAGGGTCTTTGCTGTTTTGAAGAAAAGCCTGTAAGGACTTGATAGTAAAATTAAACAAAATAAACTACATAATATTATAAACATGCGTCAGTATTTAATTATTCTCTCACGCACAGTGGTATCTACAACCTGGTCGAGCCCTTTAAGAAGTCTCAGACAAACTGTCTGTAGGGCCTTGATTTCCAACGCCACACGTTATTTCGACAGTTAATTAAAACCACGTTATGCATTTCCTCACGGTTATGACAAGTGACCTTGGCATATAGATCATTTCACACAAATTTCACGAAGATAACGTGACACGACTGTTACAAATTTACACTGCCATAGATAATAACCAGCATATAACATAAGTTTTTTAATAAAACGCTATGTTTTTAAGAGTTTTCCAGCAAAAATCATGTTAGTATAAAAATGAAACCTTTAAAAAAATAATATAAATAAATCCTCATTTAAACATAAACTAAGTGAACTCAACGTACATACATGGAGTGGAAAATAGAAAAACATTTTTAAACATTATAAACTGTATTAAATAACAAGCTCTCAAATGAAGCTTTTACCTACTCAACGTAAGAGAAGATGTGCAGTACACCGAACCACGCATTTTAGTTGAGAAATGGTTCAGCAACTGCAAATTAATGCGTAACAGAAAACTCTTTGCCAAGAGCTCTTCTAGTTACCCGCGTTATAATTAAAGTTTACGAAGCTCTTATACATTAAATTTTAAAATAGTTCCCATAAGTAGGTAATTTAGTACGCGACGTAACTACGGTAAACGTTGCCTCTACATTGCCGAGCGATGGGGAAACTTCGTTCAGTTTAAAGGAGTCCTAGAAGATATTTGGTAGTGGTCCATATTCGGGTTGTAACGTTTTAGAGTTTTGTTGTAAATTTTTTGTAGATGTTTGGATATATGTGAGAGATTGACGCAGTCTAGTGACTTTTTTATTGAGTAAATAACTTTTCAATTACAAATTAAGTTTTTTACATACGAGCACAGGAAATTGAGCCCATTTCACCTAATGCTAAGTGGAGCAGGGTCCAATAGAATGTCGACTGACGAGAGATGATTACCCCTCGGCAGTCGTCACAATTATGTCGGCCTGTTGGAACCGGATATACACAGACTGATTCCGTAATACGACAACTTTTGAGATGCACTATGGCGGATAAAACCTCGTGTAAGGTGGTCGCTAGCCAAATGTATGTAAAATATATCCTACCACGAGCAAACTATACAGTACGATATATATAAGTTCAGCGAAATGCACAATCCACGCGATTATCCACAAATCCCACATAGGTAATATTATCATAAAATAATGCTAGAAGCTTACGTATTATGATTTCTTATGTCTTCGCGAATCTCAGACTAGTCCGCCAGGTAACCATAAAGCCTGCAAAGTCTTCGAAACGTTGGGAAAAAATTATAATATAAAAAAACCGAGATAAAATCCGTAAATACCTTTGTTTTAAAGGTTACGTATTGTTACGGTTAAAGAACTATTATCTCATAAGAATTTGATTCACTTACATGAGATACAAACAAAATAAAATAAGCTGATAGGTATAGGCTACTAGTACAGGGGTTTGTGTAATATCTATAATACATGTACGTATACATTAATGGGTACAATTCTATAAACTACATTAATTACAATTAATAACAATATTTAAAACTATGAAGGTAGCTCTAAATCGATCTTAAAATCGGTGGGACGATGTTGTTGAAAATTCGCAGAAGTACCGCTTCATGAATTCTCGTCGCGCCACTACGTCACTAGAGACATGGGTTTAATGATTTCTGGGTGTGATATGGTCTTACTATGATAATCTTCTTAGTTTTCGTAAGGTTCTACGTAACTATATTAACTTACAGTAATTGATTGGGATGAAAATCGGTGCTACGAACAACCAAGCTCTGTATTAAAATATTAATTTATTTTTATTTTAGATATATGTATGTTGTTATTCCGAGAGAACAATACTAAGCGTAGAAGAACGAAAGTCACCGACATAGCCCATCGGATTAGTAAGCTGAAGTGGCAATGGGCAGGGCACATAGCTCGCAGAACTGATGGCCGATGGCGCATGAAGGTTCTGGAATGGAGGCCACGAACTGGCAAGCGCAGCGTCGGATGTCACTCACAAGATGGACAGATGATCTAATAAAAGTAGCTGGAGGTCGCTGCATGCAGATCGTCTCCAATAGGTCGATCTGGAAATCTACGGGGGAGACCCATGTTCAGTAATGGACGTCCTGATGCATTCGAAACATCAGGCGTGCGCGTAAATAATAAAATTTAGCCTAGCATATTAAATAAAACAATGTTAAAATATACAGTAATAAATAAACAATTTACTGTGTGTTTATCCGACCTAATGTCCATCGGGTGAACCATTTCAAAAGGAGATGACTTTCCAAATAACAGTACAGGAAAAGGTTTATCCCGAAAATATTATTAACGCAAGTAAATCCGCGAATGATAGTAATATAATAACGTGGTATACAATTTATTTGCACTGACCAAAGTCTTATAAACAAAGTAAGAAATCACTCGGAAATTAAAAATGAAGCCATGTTATTAGTTTGCGCCTATCGCGTCATCTGCAAACATTAGTTGCTAGTGTGGTTCGTAGGGACCGCAAAATAGTATCGACATCGATATTTTAGTAGTACTTGATATTTAGAGTAAAAGTATCAAACAAAAACGCAAATATAATGATTAAATGTTCAAATCCACATAGAAATTGCATATTAATATTATCATATATTATATTATTACTAGCGGTTCCGTCCGCGTGAAAAAGTTTTTCTGGGATAAAAGTCACTATATATATTTTTCCAGGTTATCTTTATCGATTCTTAAATTATTGCCATATCAAATTTCATTATCGGTTCAGTGGTTCTGCAGTGAAAACTTAACAGAGGTACTTTGGCAATTATCAGTATGGATAACGGTATACTGGAGTTTAATAATAATAATAAATAAAATAAAAATAAAAAATAAAATACTTTATTTATCACGTAGGCGAACAAAGTTGCACTTATGATACGTCAAAACAAAGAATAAGAATAATTATTATTTCTAAACAACTATTAAAATCACTTATATAACTATGGAGATTTTAAATTAGGGATAAAGTTTATACAAAAGACTAGGTACAAACCGAAGTAACCAACTCGGGCTGGCAAGTAGGGGGAATAAAAGGATAACGAGTCGCGATCCTCACCGGTGAGGACATGAGCCCTAGCCTAGCTAACCTACCAGCCTTTCACTAGCTACCTAAGTGATGACTACCCGAAGAAGAAAGGCAGAAAGAAACTCCGGGCTTTCTTTTTGTCATCAATTGTTCAGTACTTCTTTTGTATTTTTCCAAGTCTTTCTTGTACATAGTCACAATAGTTATATAAGCTAATGCACGCACATCACCGTTAACATGGGATAAGATGAAATCCAATCGACTAAACCTGGAGCGGCATAAAATAAAATTAGCGATAGCAAATAAAAGAGAACATAGATTCATACTTAAATAACGGCGTACAGCGTGCATTCGCCTACATTTACAATCATAGTTTTCAATCATGAGAAAAGAAAAAAATAGTGATATTGAACAGGCAAACACAACATGATCGGGTGGTCGTCTTTCAAAAATTACATTTCATTAAGATATGATATGATTATGTCAAATTAGAACTATAGAAATGTCATTATTATAGAAAAAAAAGCATGTGAGACATGTAACAAAGACATTTTAGGCAGTTAATTAATTACTAATGTGTGCTAACATGGTGGGTCATTGTGTGCAGGACAAACTTTCCAAACCGTCTTATCATTAAGGTAATCAGATACAGTATAGTATCCTTTACACATTAATTCACGCTTAACATAACACTTGAATTTTGTTCGGTCAAATTGGTAACTTCGAAGGGAAGTTTATTATAGAACTTAATGCTATTAACTAAGAAAGATTTATTGGTTTTACAGAGCCTATGATTAGGGACAACCAATTTATTTTTATTTCTGGTATTTAGACTATGCAAGTCACTGTTTTTAATAAAAGTACTAAGGTTTTTACGTACGTACATTATATTCTGAAAAATATATTCGGCCGGCAAAGTCAGTATATTCACCTCCTTAAACATTTGCCTAAGGGAATCATGAGAGCGAAGGTTGTAAATAGCTCTAATCGCTCGTTTCTGCAAGATAAAAATGGTCTGCAGATCTGCAGCAGAGCCCCACAGAAGAATACAATAGGACATAATGCTGTGGAAGTATGCAAAATACACTAGCCTTGCCGTAGCTACGTCAGTTAATTGTCTAATCTTCCTAATAGCAAACACGGCAGAGCTCAGTTTACTAGAAATTTTTTGAATATGGGGGCCCATTGCAATTTACTATCGATTGAAACCCCGAGGAAGACCGTTGAGGGAACTAATTCTAATTTATCCCCATCTAAATCAATATTTAGTTCCTTTTTTATTCAGTAACGAAAATCTGACACATTTCGTTTTTGCGGCATTTAAAAGTAAATTATTAGAAGAGAACCAGTCAGAAATCAAACTAAGTACTTTATGTGGCTCACCGAGATTCTCATCCCTTCTATTTAACTTAAAAATAATCGAAGTGTCGTCAGCGAACAATACTACATCTGCTATATTATCAACCATGTAAGGCAGGTCATTTATGTAAACTAAGAATAGGAATGGACCCAATATGGAACCCTGGGGAACCCCAATTCTAACTGCGGACCCGGCAGAGGGAGACGTTGTCGATAAATACTTTTGATTTCGACCTGATAAATATGAAGATATTAGTTTAAGTCCAATTCCTCTAATACCATAATAATGAAGCTTTAAAATGAGGGTTTTGTGATCGACGCAATCGAATGCCTTGGAAAGATCACAAAAGACCCCCAGTGCATCCTGGGATCCCTCCCAAGCATCTAACACAGCTTTGACTAAAGCACGTCCAGCATCTTGCGTGGATCTGCCTTTTGTAAAGCCGAATTGTCTATTATGTAAGATCCCATTTTTATTAAAAAACACCAGCATTTGGTTAAGCATTAGTTTTTCAAATACCTTACTTAAGGCTGGTAAAATAGAAATAGGTCTGAAATTAGAGGGGGTAATATCAGCCCTGTATTAGATACTTACCCACTGCTGAGCACGGGCCTCCTCTACTGCTGAGAGGGATACTGGAGTTTATTATGCTTAAAACAATAGTAAACAAGTAAAAAATAAACGTATGTGTTAAGTAATGTAAAAGCTTAATATTTTCTCCAATACGCGACAATATTATCAGCTACAAAATTATATTTTTAGAACGTTTTGTCCTTTCGATACCATAGCGTCAAATATCGCTCGATATCAATACTCTGAATCGATACATCGATCCCTATTAGTTTGTCGGAAAAACCGCTATGTATATTAGGTCATTATATCGTCACACTAAATTTGCAAGTTTCTGAGCGAAACAGACGTTACAGTATAACACTATGAAGAACTTCCATTTTTTTTCAACAATATTTTTACGAAAGGAAAATATTAATAAATAGATTTGTAAACGATGTCTTTGCTTCTAGTTAGGTGAAAGAGTGAAGGACTACATCAAGATTAAATTGGTATAACTACAAATTCGCACTAGACCAGCACTATGGACGAAAAACTATTGATCCTGTAAGAGATACGTGGTAGTAAAAGAATAGTATTATATATATTCTACACACACCTCTGATCCCGAAGTGGTGAAAGAAGCGCAATTAGTGCACCCACTTTTTTTCGTACGTAACCCGTCCCATAATGTAAGAAGGGTCGACCCTGTCGCTATTTCAGGTAAAAATTCTAGACTTTAGGCCGGTACTGAGTAGGAATGCCCGATATCCCTTTGCCTGACCCGGAGATCGAGTACAACTACGCCATAGAAGCAGTCAATATAATGTATTTCAAGAATTCCATGATCCCTCTGGTAGAGGTCTTACTTGCCCGTAGTTGGTGTTTGCGAACATAATTACGGCCTCAGCGAACTGCGATTGGGCAAACTCCGCGTGAAATTGGTACACGCTACTTGGATATAGCGGCTGCGTAAACTTGGGGCTTAGGGCTTTGTGACGTAATACCTTAATTTTTTTTACCAGTATATATGAAAATAGACCAAATTTTATTTATTAATAGGTTAGTTGAAGACTTTTATGAATACTTTTATCAAAATGTATTTCATCTAAAATCTATCGGTAAAATAATTTTCAAAACCCACGCAACAATAAATAAGTTATAAAGCTTTGAAGTTTGGTGGAAAGAGAAGCTGTCAAATTAGGGAAGGATGACAAAAATGTCATCCTTCGCCACGGATCTCCGCAAAACTTCATCACTCACTGGGCTGATAAGATTACTTTAGAATTTCATTAAAATTTTGCCGATTTGGAACCGTAGGCAACATACACATATTTCTATAACTGACTTATTGATAAAAGGCATAAGGTTCAAAGTTTGTGGAACATCCAAGTCTACTTTCCTAGCATGTTGGCGACTACCGATCAGACATACAACGTAATTCCAACTATCTTAGTGATGTACTCCTGATACACGAAAATAAACTTTAATACTCAGAACTGAAAGCGAATTTCTGCTAACCAACGTAAAGTTATATGACATTTCGTCATAATTTGATTAATATAGGTGGAATACCCTTAACACTGTGTTACCAATCTGGTTACTGCAATAATCTTGTGCGAAATCCGTAATAGACCATCATTTTAATGAATATTAATAATCCTCTAATGTTATCTGTATATCTTCATAATATGATGAATTTTTGCTGTTTTGATAATCACTTTCGATACATTAGATGGTGTGGCCCACGTACGTGTGGCGCGTTCCGGAATCAGCATGGGTACATCTGGTTCCAACAGACCGGCATGATTGTGTCGACTGCCGAGGGGTAATCATCTCTGGTCAGTCGACATTCCATTGGACCCCACTCCACTTACCATCAGGTGCAGAGGGGTCACTAAACCGCGAACATAAAAACAAGTCGCAAAAACACAAACTAAATAAACTTTGGACGTAATTTACGCATATTGAAATTTTAACACCATCCTGAAACGCTATAACGAGCAGCCGAAATTCCGTCGGAGCGCAATAAATCGCGGACATTAAAATCGAACTGTCATATCGTCAATTGAATCCTCGAGGGCGTCACGTGGGCACGAAATTAACACGCAACAGTGCGTGAACGCATCTCAGCGTTTAATTTTGTTTATCGAACCGTGACGCGAACTCTGAACGGATTGCGTGAGTATAAATTATTGTACACGGAATTATCTTAACATTGGGTTATTTTTATGTTCGGTTGTTGTCAACGCTGGGGGAATCCCACAAATGGAATGCTGGATTCCCACGGCGTAATGAAAGCAGGAGTATACGGGAAGCAAAGACCGAGAATGAGAATGTAGGAAAGGAGAGGGAAGACATTGGGTTATTAAATGCACTTACTAGACTTTTCCTTGCTAAGATTTTGCCAAAAATTATCCATGAATAAAGAATAACTGAAGTGGCAGTGAGCAGGACATATCTGTAGAAGAATCGATAACTGATTAGGTAAATGGGTTCTTGAGTGGAGACCACGACTAAGCAAACGTAGGGTAGGACGCCCTCCAGCTAGGTGGAGTGGCGATCTGCGAAAGATCGCTGGCAAGAACTAGATGCGACAGGCCGAAGACAGGGTAAAATGGTACATATTGGAGGAAGCCTATTTCCAGCAGTGGTAGGCGGATGATGATGATGATAAAAGAATATTCCCCCAAAACTCATGGTTATAGTGTCCAAATTTATTCACTATGCTTTAGTGCGACTATGGTACGTGAGTGTATTTCTGAAAGTGTGATGTTGCTCCGACTTCTTTTAGAGTAGTCATAGTGGCATTAGTGAGTATAAAATTAAAACATTATTTTTATTTTTATTTTTTTGTTTAATATCTTTGATTGGAGTAACTCGGTGTAAACCTTTACTTTCAAGAAGCCGAGTACCTAAGTGGTTTCACTTATTAACACTGTATGTCTAACTTAAATTACAGTTATGATTTCTTATTACTCAAATGTTAGTCATTGAAATGTAACTGTTTTTTCCAGATTTTGTCGCCGTTTTTATATTCAAGACACTGTGAGATCATTCTGTGTAAATAGAACCGTCAATAGCAAAAAATAAAAAAAAAAATCTAAAGTGTAGGTAGATATTGTAACTTTGACTTTTCGGATGACCAATAACTCAGTCCGCCACGTGACCATGAAGGCTGCGAACTTCAAAACTTCGGGAGAAAATCATTAGATAAAAACCGCAAAATAGTTTTATTTCAATTACATTTCACGATGGTAAAACGATATTAAAATTTTCATTTTGGTATAAACTAGGAAAGACATCTAATAATACCCCTTTTTATTCACTTTCAGGGTTACTGAAAATGACATAGAATTATGTGATATCTATATATATAAAAATGAATTGCTGTTCGTTAGTCTCGCTAAAACTCGAGAACGGCTGAACGGATTTATCTTATCTTGGTCTTGAATTATTCGTGGAGGTCTAGGGAAGATTTAAAAGGTGAGAAAAATTCGAATAATTGCCGGGAAAATCCTCAAAACAGCATTTTTCTATTTCCCATACAAACGTTTTCTAAATAAAATGGAGAGTCAATTTGTAATTTATTACCGCTGCATAAAGTTCAAATTCGCGTGCGCGTTGGAGGATCTAATATCGCGTTCTGAAACTCAACAAAAGTGAAAGTGAATCGCGAACGCGACAAAATTGCATAGTCTCAAAATACATAGTACATAAATAGTGGTCGGCTTCGAGAAACTCAATTTTAGCTAACTTCAGTTGTTAATATAATATATAACTCAAAGGTGACTGACAGTGATATATCAAGGAACAGCCCAAACCATTGGACGGATCGGGCTAAGACTTTACATGCATAAAGCTACTATGACGTAGGCATCCCCTAAGAAAAGGATTTTGATAAATTCTACCCTTAAGGGGATAAAATAGGGGATGAAAGTTTGTATAAATGTTCTTAGATTTTCGACTGATTGAACTGAAATTATAGATTGGGGATAAAATTAGTTTGAACCTATAAGTACCGGGAAAATATGTAGCAAGACTTTTATCAAACAGTAGAATTTTATCCTGGAAAACACCTTCACGCGGGCGAAGCCGCGAGCAAAAGCTAGTATACCTATATAATTCAATTTGTGTAAAAATAAAACATAGGGCCTTGTAATAGTGAGCTAGCGATATACTATAATTATAAAGCAGTCTTCGAGAACGCTAAAGCACATTAGATATTTAGTCCACTGCTGTACTCATCCGAGCAGTGCCAGGGCCATGTGCTTTCATTACAAAATAACTTTTTTATGTTTCATTAGACTTCACCCTCAACCGTCGGTTAAGATCTTTCGCGGAATAAATGTCTGACTATGAACTTTTCTAGGATAAAACTTATACTGTACGTTCATCCAGAATGTGGTTGAATATCCTTACTAACGTCCGTATTTTTAATATGAGTGTAAGCTTAAAAGGATGGTAGGATATATGCTACCGCACGGTTGCAATTAAGGCCATGGTGCTCTTTAGAGATCTGTTAGAATAAATATCATCGGAATATTTGCTGGTGGTATATTTATATCCACGCGAATAGCGACCGCCCCCCGTACACACAATAAAACCCTGCCAAAGCGATTTAAGTAAGTGTACCGCTTTCTGTGATGGTCTATGCAAATCTTATTTCAAACAGACCCGCTTAATTATATCGAATGGCGAGGTATAATGTCTCGGCAGTCAACATTATATTGCACCGCATTTCACTTACCATCAGGTGCAGTGCGGTCACTTAGCAGTGCTTATAAATATATAGGTGCGGTTAAGTGAGCGGCCAATTTTATATATATAAAATTGTAAGTGATGAGTGTGCAACCATGCCCCTGATCAGACCCTGAGCGGTAAAGTATGGAAGTCACTCAACAAAGTTAATTTAATGCATTCAGTCAGTTTTATATCAAATGTATCGAATGAATTAGTTGGTTTCAAACTGTCTACGTCTAAACACAACTGTAACGACATGTGGCATCCATCTGACCATACTATCCTTAGAAAAATGTGGAATTTTATATCATCGGTGAAATTCATGATGTTATACAGGCTTTTCTTAGGATTATATTATGAAGTTAGCCAGTCTACATATATCAAGATTATTGCAATAATATATTGTGTTACATTGTGTGGAGCACAAACAATAGTAAATTTACAAGACGTACCTATGATTAAATATTCAAAAGAATATTATATACATAGCGGAATAGGTACCTATCACCTCATATTTAATACAGCAAAGAATATAATTTATAAAAAAAAATATTTCTTCAAATACTTCTCACAACTTCAAAGCTCTGGGAATATGCAGGACAACCGGCCGAACTGTCTAATACCACTGACATATACAGCTATAGTATTTATTATTCATGTGTTTTCTTTACCAATTATAAACACAGTAAGACCAACCTGGAAGATTTTATTAGATATGATTTGGTACTTAGCAACGTTCGCGGATTATTACACAACAATTATAATTACACAAAGTCTGTACACTACAATGCGTTTATTGCGAATGAATTTGGACAAAGATTTAAAAGACAATTCTGTAGATGAAGTGAAGATCGATGCTATTAATAAACTTGTAACTGATTACAAAAATGTACAAAACTCTTTGGAATTCGGCCGGTCATACGTCAACATTACGGTATGTAACTATTTAAATAAGTCCACATAAAAACTTAAATGAATTTGTTTAGAATTATTTTCACAATTTTATTAACCATATTTATCAATTTACAGGTGTTTCCTGGCATTTTGTGCGCATTTTCAAGAATTGTAATCCTAGCATGTTTTTTTTTAACTCACCCTTTTTATGTAAGTAGAGTTTTTTGTCAAGTTAATATTCTCATTATGTCTTGAGTTTAATAAATACAAATAATTAACTGTTTAAGCTGTCGCATGACCTAATAATGTTGATGGTCATGACGATTTTTGAAATATGGGTGATATACACAGCAGCATTGCTGTCGGAACTGAGTGGACATGAGTTAAGGAAAACCAAATTGATTTTGGCGGATTTGCTCATAACGTATAAAGGTACGTGTTGCATATATTTGTGTTATTAGATAAGTAAAACTAATAAATAAATTATTGATAAATACTTAGCTGGAACGGACTGCCGGAATGCTTTCGAGTTTAGAATCTCGTGTGTCGAAATGGCGTGTATAGTTCAGTGAGAGCAGAGTATTTCAAAATCGTGTTGCTATTGATTGTGGTCATACAGCGCTTATCGTTAGAAGAGTAGCTTGCTCGTTGTCATTGAGGTGGGTAAAAATAGATTTCAATGCATGACATTATTTTATTAGTAAAGGGCGCTGAAAATAATTTCATTGAAATAAAACTACTTTTCGGAATTTCTCGTCGTTTTTACATTATAATTTTCTCCCGACGTTTCGAGTATGTTACAGCCTTCATGTTCATGCTGGGAACTGAGATATTGGTAAGAGAAGTCAGATACTTAGGAGGTCAGTGACAAGAGCGTCACCGAGAAGATTTTCTATATTCTGACGCGTGCTTCCATCAAAACTGATTTTAAGCCGCCTAAGAAGACTAGTAATTTTTTACCACCTATAAAGTGAAGAAACTCTGCAAGAAACAGGTATATACAAGATAAATTGCAACTATGGCCTCTCTTATATCGGGCAAACTAAAACAAAAATAGGAACACACGGAAAAGAATATGTAGTTGACGTGAAACACCAACGCTGTCCAAAGTCTGCAGTTTTTGAACACTCGGAAAAAGTCTCCCAGCTTTATCTGCTACTATACAAGTCACAAACCCTTGCCAAAGAAGACCGATTCCTATCTAGGATGATTCGCGAGACTATAGAAATTGAAACCATCCAAATTCCTGTAGAGAAGGTGGTTGGAAGCTGGCACAAGCCTGGGATCCTGTTCTTTATTTAATTAAATTGGAACCCAAAAGACTGGCAGACGTCCATATCGGATCGGACTGTCAACAGAAAATAAAAAAAAATTGTATCATTGTAAAATGTAGGTAGTTTTGTAACTTTGAATTTTTTTATGACCAACACCTCGGTCCCTCCGTGACCATGAAGGTTGCAAAGCTTTAGAAAATTCGGGAGCAAATTATAATTAAAAAAACCGCGAGAAATTCCGTTAATTAGTTTTATTTCTATACGTAACATTCAGGTAAACTTAAAAAATAATTTTAATCATGATTTCATCTTAACATGTTCTTTTTTGTAATTGACCTTGTCATCTAGTTTTAGTGTCTTAAAATAAGTTAAAGACTGTCTTCCTCCTCCTCCTCCTATCGTAATCCTCATTGCTGAGGGTCGTGATCCCCTGAACATGGAGTAATCTTCCTTTTGATTAAGTTGCGCCACCTAATCCTATCTTTAGCATTGTGGAGCGCAACATGAAGTTTGGTGCCAAGTGTGGAGCGGATTTGGTCCGACCATCTAGATGGAATACGACCTCTCAGACGTTTGCCCTCGACTTTGCCATTGACCATCAGTTGTTTGAGGTTATGTCCGTCCTTTCTGGCTATGTGACCGAAAAACCATTATAAAGAAAAATATTTCCAATACACGGCGCAAACAGATGGTGGAAAGCCTAGATTTGATTTTAAAACCGCGTAGAATGAACTCATTGGTACGAAATGCATTCCAAGGAATATTAAGCATTTTCCTCCAGCACGACATTTCGAAAGCATCCACGCAATCTCGATCGGCCTTCTTCAAGGTCCACGTTTCCGATCCGTAACTGAATATGGAGAAGACTAGAGAAGACTAAAGACTGTCTTAAGATTACTTAAAGACATATTATGTAGCAGCAAATAATAAAGGAGAACCTTGGATAAGGAAATATCTTTATTTGTTTCTTTTTTGATTATTATTTTAGGTAAGAATCTACGCAACAGTCTATATGATGCATTGGATTTTCTGGAAGTGTCGCCTATCATATTCCAGATATGGCCAGATATCGCCATGGACCTCAGCCTGTTCTTAAAACATATTAGCCTTAGTGCCACGTATATAATCGCAGTATTACAATTTAAATATTAACTAGTAAGTTTTGTATTATACCATTATGTGCAGTAATGTTTTTTGATAGTGTTTGCACTTTTATTGATAGCATTGTGACAATCTCAACATTTGTATTTAATTATGTAAATAATTAAGTGTTAATTAGTTTGTAAATTCGCTGTATGAATTTTCTGTTTAAAATAATAAAAAAATATTATTTGGTTAGTTTTTGTTGGTTTGTTAATGTTTTCGAAGTACTTTTTATTTTTGGTCAAATAATAACTTAATTTGTTTAACAAATAGTTGTCATACTCTCATAAAGAATTACAAGTTTTCAGTTGTATTCATTTTTAAAATTTACCACTCGCAGTAATAAGCTAATTCGATATTGTTGTTCATTTCCAATAGCAGCTTTAGTTTTAAGATGGAAGTGAAGATTCATTAAATTAAATACGAAACAAAATATAAATAAGAGATTTCTTGATTCCTAACATAAGCTGAAATATATTTTATTACTACGAAACCTTTTGTAGCAATAAGTCATCATAATATTTATTCAGATACAACGACTTATGGAATTTTTGCTGAATTTCAAAAGTAGTTTTAAATACCGCGTATTATAGTTTCTTATTGTATGATAATGAGGTTATTTCACCAATGACCTCATTCATTTCCTTAGTACGTTTTATAAGAACGCGAGCATGACCATTACTCAGTGCAGGGTTATTGGTTAGTGTCCACTACAAAATCCC